>NW_020171993.1:875866-955648 GCF_003031525.2 Neophocaena asiaeorientalis asiaeorientalis
CTGTTAACCTTATGGGGATTCCCTTGTGTGTTATTTGTTGTTTTTCCCTTGCTGCTTTTAATATGTTTTCTTTGTATTTAATTTTTGATAGTTTGATACATATGTGTCGTGGCGTGTTTCTCCTTGGATTTATCCTTTATGAGACTCTCTGTGTTTCCTGGACTTAACTATTTCCTTTCCCATATTAGGGAAGTTTTCAATGATAATTTCTTCAAATATTTTCTCAGATTTATTAAAATTAAAAAAATATGAAAAAAAGTAAAGAAAAAATGAAAAAAGAATGAATGGACAGAATCCTAGGACAAATGGTGAAAGCAAAGCTATACAGACAAAATCTCACACAGAAGCATACACATACACACATACACACTCACAAAAAGAGGAAAAGGGGGAAAAATAATATATCTTGCTCCCAAAGTCCACCTTTTCAATTTGGGATGATTCGTTGTCTACCCTTTCTCTCCACAGATGCAGGGTACGTCAAGTAGATGATTGAGCTTTAATCCGCTGCTTTTGAGGCTGCTGGGAGAGATTTCCCTTTCTCTTCTTTGTTCTCACAGCTCCCGGGGTTCAGCTTTAGATTTGGCCCCTCCTCTGCGTGTAGGTCACCTGAGGGCATCTGTTCTTTGCTCAGACAGGACAGGGTTAAAGGAGCCGCTGATTCAGTGGCTCTGGCTCACTCAGGTTGGTGGGAGGGAGGCGTACGGAATGCAGGGCAAGCCTGCGGCGTCAGAGGCCGGTGTGACGTTGCACTAGCCTGAGGCGCACCGTACGTTCTTCCGGGTAAGTTGTCCCTGGATCATGGGACCCTGGCAGTGGCAGGCTGCACAGGCTCCCTGGAGGGCAGGTGGGAATAGTGACCTGTGCTTGCACACAGGCTTCTTGGTGGCGGCAGCAGCAGCAGCCTTAGCATCTCATGCCCATCTCTGGTGTCCGCACTGATAGCCGTGGCTCGGGCCCGTCTCTGGAGGTCCTTTAAGCAGTGCTCTGAATCCCCTCTCCTCATGCACCAGGAAACAGAGAGGTAAGGAAATGTCTCTTGCCTCTTTGGCAGCTCCAGACTTTTTCCCAGACTCCCTCCCGGCTAGCCATGGTGCACTAGTCCCTTCAGGCTGTGTTCACGCCACCATCCCCAGATCTCTCCCTGGGATCCGACCGAAGCCCGAGCCTCAGCTCCCAGCCCTCTCCCGCACCGATTCTCTTTGTGGGAATCTCTCCGCTTTGCCCTCTGCACCCCTGTTGCTGCGCTCTCCTCCGTGGCTCTGAAGCTTCCCCCCTCCTCCACCCACAGTCTCCGCCCACAAAGGGGCTTCCAGTGTGTGGAAACCTTTCCTCCTTCACAGCTCCCTCCCACTGGTGCAGGTCCCATCCCTATTCTTTTGTCTCTGTCTTTTCTTTTTTCTTTTGCCCCACCCAGGTACATGGGGAGTTTCTTGCCTTTTGGGAGGTCTGAGGTCTTCTGCTAGCATTCAGTAGGTGTTCTGTAGGAGTTGTTCTGCATGTAGATGTATTTCTGATGTATCAGTGGGGAGGAAGGTGATCTCCGTGTCTTACTCTTCTGCCATCTTCTCCTGTCTACCCTGTAATGTTTCCTTTCTTTTTTTTTTTTTCTCTAGCTATCTTGAAGATTTTCTCTTTAGTTTTGGTTTCTTTAGATATTTCTGGTTTTGGCCTTCTATGATCTTCTTGGGTTTATGGTTCATGTATTTCATGACTTTTCAAAAGTCCCCAGTGATTATTGCTTCAAATACTTATTTTGCTCATTTCTGTCTCCTCCTTCTCAATTTTCTGTTACACATATTGTATTATATGATATCATTCCACATCTTTTGGATGATCTCAACTTTTTTAAAAAAAGCACTTTTTTTTTCTTTGTGTTTCAGTTTGGGTAATACCTAATTACCTATCATCAAGTTCACAGATTCTTTCTTTTGCTGTACCAGTTCTACTGACAGGTCAATGGGAAGTAATTCTTTATCTCAGTTACATTATCATCATCACCATCATCATCATCATGACCATCATCATCATTTTTGCCCACTGGTTATGTTATATAATTATAAGTGATGTGCATTGGAAGTTCATGAAGAAGATTTACATTTTTACTCGGGTAGAAATCTTACATCAGAAATGGCAGATTTTTTTCATATATGCTTTTCTCTCTGCTCAAAATATCTCAATATCCATGTTATAGAAACTATTTGGATAGCTGTTATTTTTAACTTGATAATACTATTATTTTTACAAATGAATATGCATATCTTTTACTTTACACATATTTTAACAAATACACTGGAGGAATGGAATTTATATATCTTAATTACTCATTGCATTCACTAGAGTAATGCCCAGGTTACACTGGCATTCCTATAAATGAGATATAGACTCAAGACTATTTCTCATGTAGCATAGCAAGTGACTTATGTCAAGAATCTTTCTTTTTCTAATTTTTCTGTTAACTGTTCTTTCAGTGTTGAATGTATTCAAACTAGAGAATACTAAACATGAGTATTTTTTAATTGAATGAAAGATTCTTTAAATTATATAGTGCTTTACAGTTATCAAAAGTTTCATACATGTAATTTCATATAATCCCATAATATCTCATTTTTTCTCCTACCCCTATATTACCCCACTCCCCTTCCCTCTCCATGCTGGTAACCACTAGTCTGTTCTCTGTATCTGTGAGTCTGCTGCTTTTTTGTTTTATTCACTAGTTTGTTGTATTTTTTTAGATTCCACATATGTGATATCATACAGAATTTGTCTTTATCTGTCTGACTTATTTCACTTAGCATAATACCCTTCAAGTCCATTCATGTTGTTGCAAGTGGCAAAATTTCATTCTTTTCTATGGCTGAGTAGTACTCCACTGTGTATATATATGTCACATCTTCTTTATCCATTCATTTGTTGATGGACACTTAGGTTTATCTCAGTTACAACATCATCATCATCATCATTTCTATTTTACTCTTATAGTATCACCATTTTGATGAAATCCCCCATTTTTTATGCACTCTGTACACTATTTTCACTACAGCCTTTAGCATATTAATCATAGTTATTTGATTCATAGAATTCACTGTTCTATAGTTCCATCATCTGAGTCATCTCTGAATCACTTTCTGTAGATTACTTTCTCTTGACAGTGTTCTTTTCTTCCTCCTTTTATCTCATTTGTAATTGGATGTCTGTGAAGAAAGTAGAGACAGAGATAAATCACCTCATTTCTTCTACCAAATCATTAGCATTGTTTGTTGAATCAATCTAAGCAGAAGTGTGTTGTGTTTGGGATTTGTTATTGAAATTGTTTCTTTCAGAGCCTAGCTGGATTCCAGTTCTTCTAGTGTTATGTGTACTTAGGGTGGGAGCTTGGATGAATATGAGTTTTCCCAATGATGCTGTTCCAGTCTCAGCCTTTAACCTTGCCTACGAATGTGCACCATGAAGGGAGTCTCTATGCTATTGCTATGCTCCCCTTTGTGGACTGCTGTTGCTTATTGCTTGATGATGGCTAGTCTGGTGGTGGAGTAATAGGATACCCTGTCTTCTTTCTCCTGCTTGTGTCTTTGGGGTGGAGTTTTCTCAGTGATCCTCCCATGTTTCCTGTGGTGGTCTAACTCTGCCTCATATCTTTGATGTGTCATGTAGGTGTAAGATTTTTGTGTCTTTTCTCAGTGTTGGAAGATCTCTACCATTATTGTTATAAGATCACAGTCCCAGGACTGCTTCTGGTCTACCTTTAATGGTAGATTTTTGGTTCCTTAACCTTTCCCTATGTGCAGTGTACCCTAGGGTTGACAGAATTTGCTACTCCTTCCCAGCAGCTTGGGCTTTTTATTTTATTTTCAGGAAAAAATTTTTGGTAGTGCTTTATGCCTTTCCCACAGCAGCTTCCACTCTCCTTATGGAGGTCTTTATGACAAGGGAGGCAGTCTGCCACTAATATTTTCCACATGTGCCCAGCAGATGTATATTAAGAAAGCTTGCATTCCTCATTACTCTGACATTTTGAATAGCAGGGGGACCTTTATTATTGTCATAATACTCCATTATGCTATGCTCCCCTTGGTGAACTGCTGACCTTTTCTTAAATCAAATTGTGTTCTTTTCTAAATGAACAGGTTAATGCACTAGTTATAAGAGGAGCAGAGTTCCTAAGGGTTACTGCTATGTCTGTGTTTGTCCTCATGCAAGCATATTGTATTTTAACTTTGTTTTGCATTAGCAGATCCCTAATCCTGTTCAAATGACTGAAAGATTAGAGTTCTTATTCCAAATGCTAATTAAATTGTTTCAAATCAGCTGTACTTGCACAAAAAAAATCCCTCTTAAAATGAAAACTGCCATTAACTTAAGTCAAGACTAGTCCTGTTGCTGCACATTATTTTGCTTCCCTTCTTTGCTTTTGTAATCATAACAATAATTCTGATTAAAATCTTGCAGTACTCTTCCCCCCCTTTTCCACCTAACCCACATATATGTGCCTGAAGTGATAGTGTGATATAATGTAAAAATAATTGAGTTTAAAATTGTAATACCTGGTTTCTTGAGATCTGCCAATTTATCATTATGGAAGTCACAAAGTGCCTACCCTTAATAGTTTCTATCTGACCACATGGACCAAAAGAATTGAACAGTATTCATTCTGTTAAACAATAAAAAGAGAACTTTGTGGGGACTCGGTGCTTAGAGAAAGAAGTAATAGACCCATTGCCTGCCTCATCTCCTGCCTTTAGTTTCAGGAGCAGGACTTTCCTACAGTAGGCATTATCTCCTTGGGGTAAAGGCCAATGGCATTGGATGTGATAGAGAAGCCTCTTTTGTAAATGTGAACAAAGTTAAGAAAGAGAGTTGAATCACATATCAGGTGTGTCATCCAAAGAAATCAGGTGATTCTTCAGCACCCAACTCCATGACCATGGCAAGTAACTCTTACAGTCATTTCTGACCATTTTTTTTTATTGCAGTCAGGAGAAGTTCATGTTTCCTAAGATGGCCACAATAATTTTTTCCAGTCAGCCAGCCATTTTTTTCTGCCATATAACCTTGCCACTTCTCCATCCTGAGGTGAAATCTAATTCCCTTCTGCTTGAATCTGAGCTGCCTTCAGCGGCAAACTTGTTAGTTATTGAAAGCAGTGAAAGCCATACTACATGAATCTCTAGGCTGAGTTTTGAAAGCTTTGTAGTTTCTGTTTTAGTTTCTTGGAATGCTCAGTCTATAAATAATCTCTCTCTAGATGCCTTTTCTTAGAACCTATCTGCCATTGTGTGATAAATCTGAGACACGTGGAGAGACCAGTGGTAGGTCCTCTTGGTAAAAGTCCAGGCTTTGAGGTATCTTATCCAGTTGCCAGACATAAGAGTGAGAAACCTCCAGATGATTCCTGTTCACATCTATTTGCATCATTCTCAGGCGTTCAGGTCTTCCCACCTGAGACTCTACACACTATGAAACAGAGACAAGTCATTCATTTAGGGTCCTTTCTAAATTCTTGACGTACAGAATCTGTGAGAAAAATAAAATGGTAGTTGATTTATGCCACTAAATTTGTTTGTTGGTCGATCAGTAATAAATACACAGAACAAAGCAGAAGACCTGATCCTTAGTAGCCATTTACCACAATTTTATTTTATGCAAGAGGTGGACTTATTTCTTACTGGCTAATTTTACCCTAAGACCTGTGTATTTGAAGTAGAAGCAACTTTTAATTGGCTTAAATTATGTATCTTGCTTAGCAAAACAAAAGACAGGTGCTTTTACTGGCCTATCACTTGTGATACCTAAAAGACTACACTCTATTTTTCTCATCTCCAGAAGCATAATAATCACAAAAAGCACTTTAAGCAATTTTCTGAATGACAGATTTTGGTCAAATTTACAGTATGATTCCTTGACCAGTCATTTCACTAGGTGCTATTACCATTAATAGATAGAACTTACAGACTTTCTCTTCAATTTCTTTCTAATCTCTTTTCCAATCCCACTTTTAGTGCTCTAGATCAAGCCCCCATTATCTCACTGGGACTATTGCAGTAGCTTCTTAAGAGTCTCCCAAACTCTAATCTTCCTTCAATGCAATTCATCCTGCACACTACTCTTAAACATAACTAACTTACTCAGTTATGGTTAGTCCTTTCTCTTGCTTACAATTCTTTCTGTGGTTTTGTGTTGGAGTCTCCTACAGAGGAAGAACTCTGATGCATTAAATGAAACAAGGAAATTTAAACCATTCTTTATTCTGTCATCTGGTTCTAGAATATCTAAACAACGATTCCTAAATAATCACTAAGAACTCAGCTCAAGTCCCAGTTAAGAGACAAATATTGCATTCCCTCTCTAGATGTATGAAAAAACCTGAAAAGTTCAAAAGAAGAGTAATATGAAAAACCATAGCCATTAAAATAGACTGTAAATTTAGACTCATTGCTAGAAAGAGGAGAAAAATTTACAGGAACACGTTTTTCCTAATTATATTTCTAAATTACTAATTTGATCAGAATAGATTGATTTTTTATGGTTTTTATACTGCATATAAATTGAATTATGCTGTAGATACTTTTATATATATTTTGCTCAACTATGAGATCCATCTGTATACTTGGAATAACTGTAAATTATTCATTTTAATTCCTGTATAACTGAAGAGAGCAAACTACTGCTCTCAGGCCAGATTTGCCTTGCTGCCTGTATTTATTTCTTTATTTTAACCTATTTTTTAATGAAATATAGTTCACAGCATTATATCAGTTTATAGCATTGTATCAGTTTCAGATGTACAACATAGTGATTCAATATTTTTATAAAGTATACTCCATATGAAGTTTATAAAAATGATGGCTATATTTCCCTGTGTTGTACAATATTATCCTTGTTGCTTATTTATTTTATACATAGTAATTTGTACCTCTTAATCCCCTACACCTATATTGCTCCTCCCCCTCTCCCTCTCCCCACTGATAACAACAGTTTGTTCTCTACATCTGTATGTTTCTGTTTCGCTGTATACCTTCATTTGTTTTAAACTTTTTTTCCACATATAAGTGACAAGATAGAGTATTTGTCTTTCTCTGTCTGCTTATTTCACTATGCATAATACTCTCTAGCTCCATCCACATTGTTGCAAAAGGCATAATTTTATTCTTTTTATGGCTGAGTAGTATTCTATTGTGTATATATTACCATATCTTCTTTATCCATTCATCTGTTGATGGACACTTAGGTTGCTTCCATATCTTGCTTATTATAAATAATGCTGCTGTAAACATTAGGGTCCATGTATCTTTTCAAATTAGTGTTTTCATTTTCTTTGGATATACACCCAGGATTAGGATGGCTAGAGCATATGGTAGTTCTACTTGTAGTTTTTGAGGAAACTCCATACTGTACTTCATAGTGGCTGCATCAATTTACATTACCAGCAACAATGTACTGGGTTCCCTTTTCTCCACATTCGTGCCAACATTTGTTTTTGATGATAACCATTCTCACAGGTATGAGGTGATATTTCATTTTGATTTGCATTTCTCTGAGGATTAACGATACTGAACATTTTTTCATGTGCTTGTTGGGTGTCTGTATATCTTCTTTGGAAAATTGTCTATTCAGGTCTTCAAGCTATTTTTTAATCAATTTGGTTTTTTGATATTGCATTGTATGATCTGTTTATATACTTTGTATACTAACTCCTTATTGGTCATATTATTTGCAAATATTTTCTCTCTTTCAGTAGGTTGTCTTTACATTTTGTCAGTGATTTCCTTTTCTGTGCAAAACTTTTAACTTTAGTTAGGTCACATGTGTTTGTTTTTGCTTCTGTTCCTTGTGCCTCAGGGGACAGATTCAAAAAGTATTGCTATGATTTATGTGAAGGAGTGTTTTCCCTATGTATGCTTCTAGAATTTTATGGTCTTACATTTAGGTCTTCAATCCATTTTGAATTTATTTTTGTATATGGTGTGAGAAAATATTCTAATTTCATTCTTCTACATGCAACTGTACAGTTTTGCCAGCACAACTATTTGAAGACTGTCGTTTTTCCATTGCATAATCTTGCCTCCACTGTCATAGATTAATTGGCCATAAGTGCATGAGTTTATTTCTGGGTTCTCTATTTTGTTCCATGGATCTATGTGTCTGTTTCTGTGCCAGTAGTATGCTGTTTTGATTACTGTAGCTTTTTAGTATAGCCTAAAGTCAGAAAGCATGATACCTCTAGCCTTGTTCTTTTTTTCTAAAGATTGTTTTGGCAGTTCAGGGCCTTTGGTGGTTCCATATAAGTTTTATGATTATTTGTTCTATTTCTGTGAAAACTATCATGGGTATTTTGATAGGAATTGCATTAAATCTGTAGATTGCTTTGGGTAGTATGGACATTTTAACAATATTAATTCTAATCCTTGAATATGGGGTATATTTACATCTGTTTGTATCATCTTCAGTTTCCTTTATCAGTGTTTTATAGTTTTCAGAATATAGGTCTTTCACCTCCTTGGTTAAGTTTATTCCTAGGTATTTTATTGTTTTTGGTGAGATTTTAAACAGGATTGTTTTCTTTCTTTCTTTTTATGATAGTTTGTTATTAGTGTATAGAAAAGCAACAGATTTCTGAAAATTCATCTTTTATCCTAAAACTTTATTGAATTCATTTATTCTAATAGTTTTTGTGTGGAGATATAGGGTTTTCTGTATATTGTATCACTTCATCTGTGAATAGTGACAGTTTTATTTCTTCCCTTCCAATTTGGATGCCTTTTGTTTCTTTTGCTTGTCTTATTGCTGTGGCTATGACTTCCAATACTATGTTAAACAAAAGTGGATAGAGAGGCGGGGAGGCAGGTGGTGGTGGTGGTGGTATGAATTGGAAGATTGGGATTGACATATACACACTAATATGCATAAAATAGATAACTAATAACCTGCTGTATATAAAAATAATTTTAAAATTCAAAAAAATTTGCAAAGTGGAAAAAAATAAAATACATGAAACAATTGATAATATCAAATGTTGGTGAGGTGGAAGAAACTGAGAATCTTAAAAACCAGAGGTGTAAGTGTGTATAAAGTTTGCTAACATATTTTTATAAAGATATTTGGCAGCTCTAGTAAAATGTGAAATATGAACACATTTGACAAAGCAGTCCCACTTGCAAGAATTTGCCTTCTAAAATAAGTGCAACAGTAAATAAGGATTTAAAAAATGGAGAGAGAAGGAATTCTTGTCTTGTTCTTGATTTTAGAGGAAAGGCTTTCAGCTTTATAACCATTGAGTATGATGTTAGCTATGGGTTTGTCATAAATGGCCTTTATTTTGTTGAGGTACATTCCCTCTATGCCAAATTTGATGAGACTTTGTATCATGAACAGATGTTGAATTTTTGTCTAATGCTTTTTCTGCATCAATCGAGAAGCTCATGTCATTTTTATCCTTCTTTTTGTTAAGGTAGTATATCACATTCATTTTATGTGTAGAGTGAATCGTCATTGCATACCTGGAATAAATTCCACTTGACCATGGTGTATGACCCTTTATACATATTGTTGAATTCTGTTTGCTACTATTTTGTTGAGGATATTTGCATCTATATTCATCAGATATATTGGCCTGTAATTTTCTTTTTTTGTGTGTCTTTGTCTTTTGGTATCAGGTTAATGGTGGCCTCAGAGAATGAACTTGGGAGAGTTCCCACCTCTTCAAGTTTTTGGAATAGTTTGAGAAGAATAGATATTAGCTCTTCTTTGTTTGGCAGGATTACACTGTGAAGCCATCTGGTTCTGTACTTTTGTTTGCTTGGAGTTTTATAATATTACAGATTCAATTTCACTCTAGTACTCAGTCATTTCAGATTGCCTATTTCTCCCTGATTCAGTACTGGAAGTTTGTATATGTCTAGAAATTTGTCCATTTCTTCTACATTGTCCAGTTTGTTGACATTCAGCTGTAGTATTCTCTAATGATTTTTTGGTATTTCTGTGATATCAGTTGTTATTTCTCCTCTTTCATTTCTTGTTTTGTTCATTTGGCTCCTGTCATTTTTTTTAGATGACCCTACCTAAAGGTTCATCAATTTTGTTTATCTTTACAAAAAAATTATTTCTTGGTTTCATTGATTTTTTCAATTTTTTTTTTTGCTCCATTTTGTTTATTTCTTCTCTGATCATTATTCTTTCTTCTACTGACTCTGGGCTTTGTTTTTTCTTCTCTTTCTAATTACTATAGATGGTGGTTTAGGTTGTTTATTTGAGATTTTTCTTGTGTCAGTAGGTAGGCCTGTATCACTATAAACTTCCCTCTCAGAGCTGCTTTGGTTTGGCTGCATCCCATAGATTTTGCAAAGTTGTGCTTCCATTTTCATGTGTCTTGCGGTATTTTTTAATTTCTTCATTGACCCATTGTTTTTTTTAGTAGTATGCTGTTTATTCTACACATTTGTGTCTTCCCCATTTTCCTTCCTGTAATTAATTTTTAGTTTTATACCATTGTGGTCAGAAAAAATACTTGATATTATTCCTGTTCTCTTAAATTTGTTGAGACTTATTTTTTGGCCTACAGTGTGATCTATGCTGGATTAAAGTTCCACATTGAAACAAATGCATATTCTATTCTTTTGGGATGAAATGTCCTGTAGATATCTATGAAGTCTGACCAGTCTAATGTGACATTTAAGGGCAGTGTTTCCTTATTGATTTTCTGTCTGGATGATCTGTCCATTGATGTAAGAGGGGTGTTAAAGTACCCTACTATTACTGTGTTATTGTCAGTTTCTTTCTTTATGTCTGTTAATATTTGCTTTATATATTTAGGTGCTCCTGTTTTAGGTTCATATTTGTTAACAAGTGTTGTATCTTCTTTTTGCATTGATCCCTTTATCATAATATAATGCCTTTCTTTGTTTTCTTTAATAGACTTTGTTTTAAAGCCTATTTTGTCCAATATGAGTATTGCTACCCCTGCTTTCTGGTCTTTTCCCTTTGCATAAAATATCTTTTTCCATCCCCTCACTTTCAGTCTCTGTGTGTACTTAGTTCTGAAGTGAGTCTCTTGTAAGCAACATATAGATAGGTCTTGTTCTTTTATCCAATCAGCCACCCTTGTCTTTTGAATGGGGCAGTTAGTCCATTGACACTTAAAGTGATTATTGATAGGTATATATTATTGCCGTTTGTTACTTTTTTCTGGTTGTTTTCGTAGTTCTCCTCTGTTCTTCTTCTTTTAGTTTCTTCCCTTGTGGTTTGATGATTTTCTTTAGTGATATGCTTGTGTTCCTTTCTCTATAGTTTTCGTGTATCTACTGTAGGTTTTTGATATGTGGTTACCATGGAGTTCATATATGTTGACCTATAACTATATCTGCTAGTTTAAACTGGTAGTTTTTTAAGTTCAAACACATTCTAAAATATCTACATTTTCTACTCCCTTCACCCACATTTTGTGTTTTTGATGTCAAATTTTACATCTTAGTGTTCATCCCTTTCCTGATTATTATAGTTATCATTGTTTTTATAATTTTTGTCTTGTAATCTTTGTAATAGCTTAAGTGGTTGATCCTCAGCCTTTACTACATAATAGCCTTTGCTAGTGGGATTTTTCCTTTCTTATAGATACGACTTCCTGTTATAACATTTTCTTTTCCACTTAGACCATTTAGCATTGTTTAGGGTAGGTTTAGTATTGATTAACTCTTTATTTTTTACTTATCTGAGTTCTTCAGCTTTCCTTCAATTCTGAATGATAATCTTGCTGGATAGAGTACCCTGGATTGCAGGGTTTTGCCTTTTAGCACTTTGAATATATCATGTCACTCCTTTTGTCCTGAAGATTTTCTGCAGAAAAATCATCTGATAACCTTAAGGGATTTCCTTGTATATGACTCTCTGTTTTTCTCTTGCTTCTTTTAGAATTCTTTCTTTAAATTCTGCCACTTTAATTATGATATGTCTTGGTGTGGGTCTGCTTGGGTTCATCTTCTTTGGGACCTTCTGTTTCTATTCTACCTGGATATCTGTTTTCTTCTTCAGGTTTGAAAAGTTTTCAACCATAATTTAATTAAATACATTTTCAACCCTTTTTCTCTTTCTCTTCTCCTTCTGGAACCTCAATGACGTGAATGTTGGTGTACTAGATTTGTCTCAATGGTCCCTTAAACTGTTCTTACTTTTGATTTGTTTTTATTTATGCTGTTATGATTGGGTGATCTTCATTATTTTATATCACTTATGCGTTCTTTTGTATCACTTAGTCTGCTCTTCATTCCTTCTAGTGTGTTTTTCATTTCAGTTATTGTATTATTCAATTCTTACTAGTTCTTTTTATATTTTATTGTTCCTTGTTAAAATTCTCACTATAGGGAGACCACTGTGTGATTTCTAACTTCTAAGACCCAGGTAAGTTCCATATTTTTGAAGCATTCTGATTTACTGTTTCCTAATGCTTCTAACACTTTGGCACACACAAAATAGTACTTGTATGACCCATTGGGATAAATCTACAAAGACAGTAAAAGAGGACGTCTTAGGACGCACATTATGAGATAAGACCCATATTCATAAGTAATTTTTCTAAGAGCCAGGGTATCAGGAAACAATTCTGGTTTATATTCATTCAGAAGTGTCACCTTGTGCAGTTGAAGTCTCTACAATAATGGAGAGGAGAAGTTATATGTCTCCTCCTTTCAACCAAAATTTGAATGACCTAAGAGTTCCATTGATGTAAGATGAACATTTGTGTTTATTATACTACAGCAATATTCTATTCTCTGTCTTGCACATTTCCTGAGGTTAATTTTGTTTGTCAAGACAAGAGATCACAGATTTTGCATATGGAAGAGACATCACTGATCCTCTTATAGAAAAGTTTAAAAAATGCTTCCAAAGTTGCCTAACTATTTAGTGGGGACAAAAGAAAAAAGACCAAGAACTAGGACCCATGTACCCTGATCTTTTCATTATACTTTTTAGAGTATGGATTTTGCTAGTTCAAAAAAAGGCCACTGGGCCTGTGCGTCCGGAGCCTGTGCTCTGCAATGGGAGAGGCCACAGTGGTGAGAGGCCCGTGTACCGCAAAAAAAAAAAAAAAAAAGTAGTGTCAAGTAGTCCTCACAATGCATCATTCGGGATGGTAGCTAAGGTCAATGTTTATACTGCATTTATAGAATCTCTGATTAAAGTTCAAAATCTATTCCTGCTTTGGGAGCAGTCTTGCTACAACTTAATCATAGGCATTTGATTAGGGAAAGCACATGTAACAATTTGACAGTTTTTAAATATCACATTTTCCTTTCCTAAAGCAATCTGCTCGTACAAGTGTAGCTGAAGCTGCTACAACTGATTTAAGCTAGAATTTATTAGAAGAAGGAACTCTTATATCACCTCCCAAAAGGCCACTGAGGTTGCTAGTCAGTCATTGTAGAGAACAGATTTACCCTGGATCAAAATTTGGATGTACTTAAAATTCATTGTAAAATGAGTCTGCATCTTAGAGGTAGAGGGACTCTAACTGCTAAATCTGGTTAATTGTAATAGCCCAATGTCTCTCAGGCTATCCTACAATTAACATCTCTTTCTTGGCTTTGCAAATGCTGGATGGTTAAATTATGTTCTTTTGTGATCACCTCAGAGAGGCGGGAGGGACTTCCACCTATACCCAAAGTTTAGTTTGGATGTTGAGACTGATGACCACACATTACACTAAGAGGGTATGAGAAAGTTTATTACTCTCCTATGAGGGTGTCTGGGGGAAAATAGAACAGGCTCCCAAGTAGGTTCAGAAATGGCTTGAGAGAACAGGAAAAGAAGACTGGCTTGGTTTTTACTGTAGCTAAGAGGTGAAGCTGAGGTGAGTGTTCCTGCATGTAGCACAGGCCTTGATTAGCTTGAACTTCCCATCAGGGCCAAAGGCAGAGCACCTGAACTTTCTTATCAGCTTGTCTAGCTGTGGGGCAGAAGAGGAAGGGGGCACCAGTGGGACTTGAAAGGTGTCTGCAGGCAAACATCCAAAATGGAGTCAGACTATTACAATTTCATAACTTTTAAGTCACCACCAATACAATTAGCACTAAGTATTACTAATATGACTAGTAAAATGCAAAGAACTTATGGAGAAATACACTCTTTACCAATTCTAGCTAACTGTATAAGAGGTACCAAAATATATTCTAGGGTCTTTTTCACAAGGCTCTGAGGTGTAGTCCTTAGACATAGGCAGGCTGGTCCCTGCCCCAGGCTTCAGGGGCCCCTGTGCTTTGAATTGCCTGTCTTTCTCTGAGTCCCTCCTGACATCTGGACTAGCCTCAATCAGCAGTGCTGTCTATGCAGGGGATCCCAGCTCAGTCCAGGACCCATGTGTTAGGATGCTCCCCAACACTCTACGTTCAACTCCAAAAAGTGATCAGCTGCCCTACGAGCTTTTGCACCTTGTCTGGAGGATGCTCTCCAACACGCTACCTTCAACTCCAAAAAATGATCAGCTGTCCTATGAGCTTTTGCATCTTGTCTGGTCCACAGTACTTTTTTCTTGGGATGATGGAAGTGTGGGTCACTAATGGTGCTGACTCACTGAATTTCAGTGATGTGATTTTTTACTCATGACAGACAGAGGGAAACAAAGCTCAGGACTCTGGGCTAGTGGTTGTCCACTCCTCCGTGTGGGCCTTGAGCTGTGCCCACAGGCTTGAGTTCTCAGCCCCCTGTATTCATCAGTGTTGCCTCAGGTCTACAGCATCCGAGAGTGGCAGAGGTGGAAGCAGGTGTCCTTTACCCCTGTCGCTGGCATCCAGGGGAGTCACCCAACCCCTTCTGCAGGCTCTCCACCACTTACAAGGCCTCCTCTTGTGGAGTGACTTTATCTATCTCCTTTGAGAACTTCTGAAACCATAGCTCTACAATGTCAATGGGCCCTTTCTTATCTCCAGCCCATTTGGTGACACTGTGCTCTCCTAGGTGGGTTGTAAGCCTTGCTAGATGCAGATAAGGGACAGTCTTTCCTTGAGCAAATGGGGTCACTCGTCTCTCCCCTTATCTCTCCTTCTCTCTGGTGGCAATGTGTGGAAGGCAGAGGTGTGGCAAACATTGAAAAAAACCATATTCTTGGAATGTAGTAGTTTTGGATAAAGAGTTTACAAAAAGACATGGTTGGAATGTGTCTTCTGCTGCCTTTACACTATAAAATTCTAAATGGCAAATTTAACATCAGAAAGCTAGAATTCACATTCTCCTACATATTCTGAGTAAGATTTGCATTTGTGGTTTCATCAATAAAGGTCAGTAACCACCTTTGAAAGAGTCATTGGAAGCTAATATCCAAGGGTGGCATGACGCAATGAGGGAATTTCTTGATTAATGATATTACTGGTGTTAGCTAAATGGTAAATTGCTGCAAGAGAATCTATTTTTATCAATACAGTTTCCCAAAGCCATTGCTTCATGAGTTAATAGCATTACTATCTTCTTGTGGTGATAGATATGAAATTAGTTGGGAACAGCATGTTGAATAATAAAGTAAGAAATGTTTCCTGGACCTGAACAGAAAGAGATGGCACCTATACACTAGGGAGACTCTCCATGTGCACTGACTGGACAGTAAGCAAATACATAAGCACTACTTCTCTATTATTCTAGAATAAATCACTATCCCTCATAAGGGCCTGCTGGGACTCTGCAAAAATGTTTTTCTGGGGCCCCCTGTACCCTAGAGATAACTCTAGAAAGCAACTTCTAGCAAGAGAATGTGCTTTATAAACTAATAGGTATATATTGTTAACACAAGAAAGATAAAGAGGAAGAAAGCAGAGATGTTATCTATTCCTGCTTAGTAAAATATGTAAAGTGAGAAGTTAGTAGAATGTAAGTGAGACCAAAATCTGTGTATCACTTCATTGACAGCACAGTGAAGCCCATTGTGAAATGGACATTAGATAGAAGTGAGAATGCTTACATTCATGTATTTAGCAAGAAGAGCATCAAAGGTGATAGGTGACATATATGTGTAAACTTTCAGGGTCCTCATTTCTCAAGGGTCATGCTGGGAGAAAAAGATGGTATGCGAGATTTATCTTCTACACAATGTCTTTTATTTATCACTTTTACGTAATAAACCTTGCATAATTTCCATGAAAGATAATTCTGCACCTTTCAACTAGGATATTTCCAAGATTTTAAACATCACTTTATTCTATCATTCAAGAATTTTGTGCTTTGAAACAGATCATGCAAATCTGTTTTCATAGGCTGTTTCATAGGCTGAAAAAATAATTTTAAAAATTAATAAAAGATGTATTATTTACTGGTCGATAAAAAATGGTCTGAGACATATTGATATCTTTATGCTTTCAATTCTTTGTCTCCTGGGATTTTTTTCTTTCTAACATTTGTATTGATTTGTATGCAAAATTAACATCCAGAGAGTCAATATCTAATATTGACTCTATATATATATTAATTATCTCAATAATATATTATTGAAATAATTGCAGATTAAAGGACTAGAAGAAACATTTTCTTAATTATGCTCATTATCATAATTAAAATTAATCATACTACTGTATTAGAATAATAAAACTTACAATAAAATTTAACTACTATAGGAATACTACTATAGGAATCATTCACATGGAAATACAAATATTTTAGCTAGTTAGAGACAGAAGGGAGGCATGAAAAACCACACCATGAAGGCAGATTATGATGCTAATTTAAAAAATTAAAGACTAGAAAATCATTGTCTGATTCCTTAACCTTCCGTAAGAGAAAAAACTAAAATAACCTGATAAAAACTATCAGGTTACGTATTTAGAAAAAACTAAATACGTAACCTGATAGCACGTTTCACAGTAATGCTACTTAAACCATCCCAGAAAGAACATCTTACTACATATTTAAAAGAATAAAAATACTCTTATTATACTTGTCATATGTATTCATTATGTAAAAATTAGAAAAAAACACATAAACAAAACTAAATTTAAACTAGCCAAATCTGCCCGCAACACATCTTCCAATCCTATACCCTATATGAGTATGTGTTTGATGAATAGACACATATTTATTATGTGTGTTATATTTCATATAAGGTTGTACAACCTACTTTTTTACTCATTACATTAATATCTTCCCATGTAAATTATATGTATCATCAATATCTCACATTATTGCTTTCAGTGGTTTATAGAGTTGCACTGTACAGGTGTACTATAATTTAATTACTTCCCTTTTCTGGGAAATTTGGATCATTGCCCAATGACCCTGCAGTAAAGATCAGTGAAAATTTATGTGTGTTCACTTGTTTAATGTTTTCTTAGAATAAATTCATAGAAGAGGATTTGTTGGGTCAAGGGGTAAAACAATTTGAAGAATTTTGACACATGTCACTATATTGTCCTCCAAAAATGCTGTTTGCTGGGTTTCTATTCAGCTCAGGAATATCAAAAGGATTTTTGTATGCCTAACTCACCATTTTATTTTCGGACAAAGATATTTTATCATAAGGTATTCTATGTTCTAGATTTCTCACTGTTTCTTTGGTAGTGACTTCCAAACTTTGTGGTCTAATTTGCTTTATTATTTTTTGTGTTATTATCTGGAAATAAATACTCATCTATACAAAGGAGGGAAATCTGCACTAAATCCTTTATTAAACAAATTAAACATTTTTGTAATGAAAGTAATTCACCTTGATTTAATGTGTAAATGCCAACATTAGTATTAAAGATGTCTTTGGGAGAAACTTTTATTAGTATTCTACATTTTTTCAGTTTGGTTTGTAACAGCTAGTGTTTGTATTTTTTATTCAGAAAAAGTACGGATAATGGATACCCACCTTTTATCAAGGCATACATATAAATATATCTCTATTAAGATTCTAAATATTAACAGTGAAATATCCTAGATTTGACCAGTTCAGACTTCTGAATCATCACTCTATGAATTATGCATCGAAGGTTTAATATTACTGAAAAGATACTTTTCTTATTCTATTGGAGCTCATAATTTATTATTCAGTTAAAAAGCAAGAAACTGAGATGCAGATTTTTTAACAGTAGAATATTTTTGAAAATATATGAAAACAAAATGAGCAGGTTTGAAGTTCAGTGCCATCTGTTCAGAGATCTGAGAAACATTCTTCAAAAATAACTTTCTAAACAATGTTTCAAAGATATTCAGATTCTGGGATTTCCATTACTGGTTTTAGCTTTTTCCATTCCCAGAACCATTTTCTAAGAAATTACTCAGGTTACTAGGAATTACTAGGAATGGCTTGGATTTACTGCTGCTATTTTGCTTTGAAATAACTTTTCCTTAATAAGAACAAATTAAAGTTCTGCCTAATATGTGTCTTATGACAGAATGTTCATAAGGTTTTTAAATACACATATTCTTGGGGAAATTAGATGCCTGGATCAAGCAATATTTTAAAAAGCCAGAAATTCAGGACTTCTGATTATATTGTGTGTCTGATTTCAGCTTTTCACATCATAGTCAGGTAGTGACAGGACAGAAGTTCAAGATTCCTTAAGCAATACTTCTGTTGATCATCTATAGCTTATCAATAGATGCAGAATGAGAGAAGGGGTCAGCAACTTCAAGTTGCATCTTATCCTTCCCTGTGTGCTCACACAAGTGAGTATGTGCACACAGGTATGCACAGATGCACACACAGGCTCTACCAGGTGGATCCCTGTACAACATGTTCAAGTGCCCCCTGAAAGGGCCCAATGATGGTTTTGCTGCCTCTGTCCACAGAAGGTATCCACATGATATTAGTTTTCAAAAATGGCAGACCTAAGTGAAATTAGTTAACAGACTTAACACAAATATAATGTTTGCATTATTTTACCTTTGAGTCTGAATTTTGTTAAAAGCATTGCCAAAGGATGAAGGCTCAAGAAATTCTTCAATGTGGGCCTGGCTAAAAGGAAGAGGATTTAGCTAATGAATATAAATTGAAAGTTTCACAAAAATTATATCAAGATAACTACACGCATACAAACACATGTAAACATTTGTTTGTAACCTTCATTCAAGCTTATTTAAAACTACTTAGAAGTATATTAAATCATTTTAACTGCATAACATGATGCAAGATAAGAAAATAATCATTGTAGATTAAATAATAGCATATGATTCATTTCCATGAATTTTGAATAATGTACTCTAAATTTGCATGCACAAGTTTTATACATGTTAAATTTTCATTTGTGCTGGTGACAACAAAGGTGGTTGCCAGTTCACGAGCATATTTTAGATAACTTCCCGAACGATACACTTCTAATTACAACAGTTTGTTAAATCATGTTGCCTTTGGTCCCATGGCACTCCTGCTCAGCTGGTGGCGTCAGCTTGAATTACATTTGCAAGTGTAAGGTGGCTGTTTTATTCATTGAAACTCCTTCTGTGATAAGCTAAGAGAAAAAAAAAATACACTGATTCACAAAAGAAATACTGTTGCATGACAAAATATTTTGACAGAGTGAAGAATAGAAGAGTAAAAGTATAATGGGAAAACTCTTCACTCTGGTAGCCTCTCTTATAGTTACTTTATCACAGTCATATTGAACATTAATACAATACTTTTAGGAGCTTTATTCATTTTTAATATTGAAAGAGTAAATCAACTAAAGATATTTTCCCACTATAACATGCTGAGTACTGGAGATTTAGGGGAGGAATCAATAGAAAAATCATTACTTTTTCCACTTTCTAACTCATTCAGGTTAAAGTAATTCTCTGCCTTTGTTTTGTTCTGTCATTTTGGGCATAACCAGCACATATGGTCAGTCCTTAGGACAGTGGCATGTTTAGGGCTGAGAGAGAGGGGATCACTTTGTTTCTGCTATTTAGTGACTGACAAGTAAGCAACTCACATTTCTTGGGCCAATTGTCCTTTTTATGTACCATATCTGTGTTATTAACAATCATGCATAAAAGATAACAATGTAAAATGAAAACTCCCAACGTACTTCATGATTCAACATTGCATTTATGATAGCCACTGGGACATGTTAAAGTCTCCATTTATTTATTTTTTTTCTTTGTTCAATATTGTACTATTTTTAAAGGTGAAAATAATGTTAAATGTGTAACATCTATTTTGGGTATGCTTCACAGATCTCATCATCTTATTAAGGTCAGCATTTTAGAACCAATGAGAGAATAGACTCGAATGTGAAGGAAAATATAAATTAACTTCTGATGGAAAAGTAAATAAATAGAAATACTCCATATTTATGACAGTTAGTGCTGATTACTCTCTGTGTCGACTAAAAAAAATTGCACAGTGTGAGAGTTGTAAGCTAAGTTTTATTTGGGGCCAAATGAGGACTAGAGCCCAGGAGGCAGTCTCTCAGATAGCCCTGTGGTTAGTGTATATATATGATTTTAGTGAAGCGGGAATACGTGCAATCAAGCACCCATCTCAGTAGAAAGCTGCTGCTAGAGACAAGGAGCAGATGTCCCCATTAATGATTCTAGTGCTTTTCTAGATATGAAAAGATGCAAGAAATTGGGCTCATAAAAATTTTCTCCTGAAAATATTTAACTATTTGCAGGCCAGTTCTACCAAGTTTTTCCCAGAGCACAGAGTGCCTCATTCCTGATCTCCACCCTGAACTCCTTTCAGGGAGTATTGAAGATCAGCTACTGCAGTGGTTAGTGACTTCATTCTTGCAGAACCAGGTGGCAGGCAAGAATTTTTAGTCGGCAAATGTGTATTACTTATCAAGCTCTATCCCTTATTTGTAGTACAGCCTAGAGAAAGCTACTGAACCTCTTTATGTTGCAATTTCTCATCTGTAAAGTGGAAATAATAATAGTTATTACATCATAGAGTTGTTGTGATGATTAAATCAGACAATACAAGGAACCAGGAAAATAAGCACTCGATAAATCTTAGCTTTTGTTTTGTGCATTGTAAGAATGAAGTTCAGTTATTGCTGTTTTTGAACATTGATGTGGGGAACTGGCAGGAAAATGTTTTTGTTTCGCAAAGTGTACTTGTGTAATTGTTCACAATATTACTCTAGGGCTCTAAAGTAAATATACTGAGGCAGTTTATATACTTATTTAGAGTTCTTATTTACCTTAGGTTATAGAGGATTTCACTGGTGTAGGAATACTAATTTATGTGGGACAAACAATTTTTTTGGTGCAAACAAATTTTTTGGAGCTTTTAAATATCACCTATTGAAGCTGGTCTGTAACAAGAGAGAATGTCTATAAGAAAAGAAAGTAGAGATGAGAGGCTGGGAGAGAAAAGATGCCAAGTCCTTGGTTCTAGTCTTTTCCCACTATACCCATCCCCTCTGGGTTATGTAAACTACAGACATCTCCTTTTTCTTTAAGCAAGTTTGAGTTGTTTCCAAAGGGGTAATGACTAACATAATGAATGCTACAACACGAGAGGGTAGTTTTATCCTTAAGGTTTTAATAAACCTAGTTCATCACATGGGCTTTGGGTAACCTCTTGGAGACAAGGGTAACTATTTTACTTCATTCTTCTATGCTCCTGACCTTAGAGCATAAATATAAGTCAGGGCTACTCTTCACTAATACTCTGTTTCCCACATTTGATCTTAAAATTCTGTATCTAATGTGTCAATAAAAACTGTTTAGGTAATATAGTAATAAGGACACTTTAGAAATTCACTTCCTGTCCCTTTCATCTTCTTTTCTCTTCCCCTCCTTTCCTCCTGCCAATCACAAATCTACCTCTATCTGCATATAGAAAAAGAGTCTGAAATAAAGTAACCCAAATTTGAATTTCATGGAGAAGTTTGAGTATGTACAAGCGATGCATTTTTGACAACAGTATGCCTTGTGGCTTGCACTGAAACTTTTTCCTCACAAAGATATTGATAAATATGTATGCAGATAACATTACGTGACTACTTTTGACTGACTGCTTTGGTGGTCAAACCAGGTACAAGAGCCAAAGTGAATATGCAACCAGGTAGTGGGTAAAAAATACGGTTAGGAATTACATCTTGTAGTTTTCAAGATATTAGCAGAGGAAAGAGTGATTTTTTTCAAGTCCTCGCAAACCACAAGCAGAACATCATGTGACTTAGAACACTGAACTTGCCAAAGAATTTATTCTCTATTTCTTTCCATGTGATAGTTGGACTAGACTAGACTCTAGGTGAAGCTGAACATCAGAGAGATGGGCTTGCCTTCTAACTATCAGAAGCAACTTTCCTTTCCTCCATAATGTAACTTTTTTCCAGTGATCAAGCACAATTAAAAGTGTTAAGGAGACGGGACTTTTGGAAAGATAGATAGAAAGATAGACATACAACTTTCCCAATTTTAGGGAAATGATTGAAAGGGGAAACATTAGAATTAGAACTATTTTGAATGGGATATGGGATGAGGTAAGAACAGATAACCCATAATGGGAATTGGAGATATGTGGAAAGGAAGAGCAAGAAAGACATTGCTATATCCATTCACAGCCAGTTTCTATACAGCTGGAAAAAGAAGGCTTCAGCACTTAATAAGTGAAATAACAGTGTTTTCCCAAAGAAAAAAACAAAAGGGTAAGAGCGAAGAATAAAACATATTCAGCTTTCTTCTAAAGGTTCTGCTGTTGTTATGTGCAGACCTAATCTGATTGCCTCTGGAGCAAGAGCAAGCCTGTGGGTTACCCGAGGGTGCAGATGTGCTCTCTGAAAGGTCACCCAAATACTACCTAAGTGAACATGTGATATGAGGAGAGATAGGGCTTTATGGGATGTGGCTTTTTGAAGTGTTGACTCTTTCTACAGGTTTAGATATCCTTCCAGACAGAAGCATGTATTTCTGGATTTAGGGAGCAAAAGATGGCAAGTACCATACTGCTCTAGCTAGTGAGGAGTGGTGTACATTTTCTTAACTCTCACGCATCTCAAGTCAAGAATAGATTAATGTGTCAGAACTTTACAAACCAGAATATTTTTCCTAATGAATAAGAAAGTACAATACAGTAAATTATGTATTAGCATAAGGGCATAAGTCATAGTCTTGTGGGAGCAGTATTCCTCTGAAACCTCTCCCAGTTTTTTTTTCTTGTAAAATCCAAAATAGCACTAAAGAACAGAGAGAAGAAAGAGTTCAAATTAAGCTGTCTGCATGGAGCCCACGAGAGCACTAGGTATGGGCTCAACTTGAAAACCTCAGAGAATAAAGAATTTCAAACGCAGCCTTTGGTCAAAATCATGACACGAAATAAACTTATCTTTTAGACCTTTCATAATGCAGTACCCCTTTTGTAATTCCACTTTTAGTAGTATCTAGAACCCTTAAGAAGCATCATTTATCTACAAGTCACAAGATTAAAATGAATATTGAATTAATGATTGAAGTTAGGATAATATAAACTAATTACACAGAGGTAATTTATTTTTCCACTGGGGATGAAGGAAACAAAGGACAAAATAGAATAAAATAAAAAAGTTCATGTGACCGAAATTGTTTTTATAATGTTTGTAGGACACTCACATGATGACAGGCATAAAAACTTAAAGCATGAATACTATTCAACTCAGCCAAACAAGGTGCAAAATTATGTTACAAAGGAAGGGTTATGGCATCTGTGTTTCTTTTCAATGGGGAAGTGGGGCTTCTGGTGGAATCTGAAGAAATTACTCCTGAATAAAACCCCTCTCCATCTTGACAGAGTATACTGCTCA
Organism: Neophocaena asiaeorientalis asiaeorientalis; assembly: GCF_003031525.2. Classification (NCBI taxonomy): domain Eukaryota; kingdom Metazoa; phylum Chordata; class Mammalia; order Artiodactyla; family Phocoenidae; genus Neophocaena; species Neophocaena asiaeorientalis. The sequence continues at coordinate 899,530 of NW_020171993.1, forward strand.
AGGATGGCACATAGACACACAAATAGATGGAAACATTTCCAGTGTATAAAGACAGAACACTGATTTTACTATTAATTTTTCTTTTGTTGGGAATGAAAAGTGATAAGGACTCTTACTTAAAAGGAGCAAGTAAATAAAGAATAAAAACTTTTGACCAATAGTCATACCCATTCAGTCCATGCTGAACAAATCATCAGAGCATAGGAAAAAAATATTTGGAAGATAGACATTTCTATTAGCTGAGAGTGTTTTCTTCAGGTAATTGTAGAACAAAATATTTATGTAAGAACTTTTGGCTCATGATATATATAAACATTTCATGTTAACTATAAATCAGCATCTTAGCAGTTTCAATAATTCTTAAATTCTTAAGTTGTCAATGAAGTTATCTTTAGAGAACTAATCTGGACATCATACCTAGAGGGGTTAAAAACAGGCAAACAATATCCTTTATTTTTTTATAGAAGTATTGTTGATTTACAATGTTGTGCCAATCTCTGCTGTACAGCAAAGTGACTCAGTTATAAACATATACACATTCTTTTTTAATATTCTTTCCATTATGTTTTATCACAGGATATTCAGTATAATTCCCTGTGCTATACATTAGGTCCTTGATGTTTATCCATTCTAAATATAATAGTTTGCATCTACAACCCCAAATTCCCAGTCCATCCCTCTCCCTCCCTCCCGTCCCCCTTGGCAACCACAAGTCTGTTCTCTATGTCTGTGAGTCCGTTTCTGTTCTGTAGATAGGTTTCTTTGTGCCATATTTTAGATTCCATATATAAGTGATATCATATGATATTTGTCTTTCTCTTTCCAACTTATTTCACTTAGGGTGATAATCTCTAGTTGCATCCATATTGCTGCAAATGGTATTATTTTGTTCTTTTTTATGGCTGAATAGTATTTCATTGTTTATATGTACCACATCTTCTTTATCCATTCATCTGTCAGTGGACATTTAGATTGTTTCCATGTTTTGGCTATTGTGAACAGTGCCGCTATGAACATAGGGGTGCATGTATCTTTTTGAATTATAGTTTTGTCTGGGTATATGCCCAGAAGTGGGATTGCTGGATCATATGGTAATTCTACTTTTAGTTTTCTGAGGAACCTCCATACTGTTTTCCATAGTTGCTGTACCAACTTAGATTCCCACCAACAGTGTAAGAGGGTTCCCTTTTCTCCACAACCTCTCCAGCATTTGTTATTTGTAGACTTTTTAATGATGGCCATTCTGACTGGTGTGAGGTGATACCTCATTGTAGTTTTGATTTGCATTTCTCTAATAATTAGTGATGTTGAGCATCTTTTCATGTGCCTACTGGCCACCTGTATGTCTTCTTTGGAGAAATGTCTATTAAGGTCTTCTGTTCATTTTTCGATTGGGTTATTTGGTTTTATGTTGTTGAGTTGTATGAGTTGTTTGTGTATTTTGGAGATTAGGACCTTGTCTGTTGCATCATTTGCAAATATCTTCTCCCATTCCATAGGTTGTCTTTTTTTTTTGTATGTTTCCTTTGCTGTGCAAAGGCTTGTAAGTTTGATTAGGTCCCATTTGTTTATTTTTGTTTTTATATCCATTGTGTTGGGAGACTGACCTAAGAAAACTTTGGTACAATTTATGTCAGAGAATGTTTTGCCTATGCTCTCTTCTAGGAGTTTTATGGTGTCTTATGTTTAAGTCTTTAAGGCATTTTGATTTTATTTCTGTGCATGATGTGAGGGTGTGTTCTAACCACCTTGATCTACATACAGCTGTCCAAATTTCCCAGCACCACTTGCTGAAGAGATTTTTTCACATTTTATATTCTTGCCTCTTTTGTTGAAGATTAGAATATCCTTTATACAGTATTTCTTAATAAAGATTATTTCCACCCGTGGGTGCTAGAAATTTTTGCCATCTTGAAAAAGAACTCTTATTAAAAGTCAGTTACCTCTTAAACCAAAATCCAAAAATAGTCTATATGTGGTTCCAAATATTATGTGGATTTGAATCAAATTACAACTGAAAAATGGAGGAGGGGCTTTGTAGTGGTAAGTAGAAAGTCATCTATATAAGTGGCCACTGTCATTGAAGGAGGAGAGATGAGAGGCAAGAAAAATTATGCAAACTCAAAACATGGCAGGATAGAGATGTTAAAAGTTGAGGCCAACATTTCATGTGTACAGCACTTCCTGAAAACATCAGAAAATCACAGATGATGCTAAATCATTAGGAAACATTTAAAATAATATCAGAATAGTCTATTCACCATGAAGATAGAGAACAAAATACAGAGGAGATTTACATCAAAATTATAACATGATGGAAATGAGTTGGCACATAGATGTTTACTGGCCAGTTCAAAGAAATAGATCAATTACTTAGAAACCACAAATTACCAAAACTCAGCCAAGATGAACGATGTAATGTGAATTGTTGTACATCCATCAATAAAACCTGAATTTTTGTTTAAAGGATCCCCAGAAAGAAATCTCCAGGTCCAGCTGGTTTCACTAGGGAAGTTTACCAAAGATTTAAAGAATAATTAATGTCAATTTAACACCTTTTCCTCAAGAAAATAGAAGAGGATAGAACACTTCCCAACGTATTTTATGAAGCCAAAAATACCCTGATACCAAAATCAGACAAAGTGCGAGTACACACACACACAGAGCACACAATAACTACAGAATAATATCTCTCATGAACTTAAACCAAAGTCCTGAACAAAATATTATAAATCCAGTGATGTATGAAAATATTAATATATAACAACAAAGGGATTTACTCCAATGTGCAGTGCTGATTCAATTCTAGAAAATCAATTAATGTAATACACCATATTCAGAAGCTAACAAAGAAAAAAATCATATGATCATATACATTGATTCAGAAAAATCATTTCACAAAATTTAGTACCCATTCATGATAAAACCTTCAGAAAACTAGGAACAGAAGATAATTTCTTCAATCTCATAAACAGCATGTACATAAAAACTACAGCTAGCACAACACTTAATGTTGAAAAACTGAATTACTTCCCTTTAAGACTGAGAATAAGACAAAATTACACACTCTTATCATTCTTCTTCAGCACAGAACCGGAATTTCAAGCCAGTGCATCAATGCAAGAAAAATAAATAAAAGTCAATAAAATATAGCTAATATTTTATAATAACTGTAAATGGAGTGCAATCTGTAAAAATTGTGAAACACTACATTGTATGCCTGAAACTTATATATATAAAAGATTTTATATATATATATATAAAGTTTTATATATATATAAATATTATATATATATGTATATATATAAAGATTATGGTTGGGAAAAGAAGATAGAAAACTGTTTCTATTTGTAAACATATGATTGCCTGCACAGAATATCTTGAGATATCTACCAAAAAGCTCCTAGGATTTGTAAGGTCAGCAAGGTCATAGGATGAAAATGATCAACACATAAAGGTCAGTTAGATTTCTATCTACTAAAAACAAGCAGTTTGAAATAAAAATTAGAACTCCACTATTATTTATAATTGTTCCAAATAAAATAAAGTACTTAGGTAATAAAACTAAGCATATACTTACCATATGATTCAGCAATTATATGCTTGGGCATTTGTCCTTGAGAAATAAAAATTTATTTTCATACAAAAACCTGCACATAAATGTTCACAGTAGCTTTAATACTGAATAATTGGAAACAACCCAAATGTCCTTAAATGATGGATGAATAAATAAACTGGTGCATTCATACCATGAAACATTATGTATCAACATATATAATGAACTATTTGCATAATAACAACATTGATGAATTTCCTGGAAATTTTGTTGAGTAAATAAAGCCAATCTGAAAGGTGACAAACTATATGATTTCATTTATATAACATTATTGAAATAAAATTCTAGAGACAGAGAACAGATTAGTAGTTGCCATGGTTTAGGGATACAGAAAGAGTAGTAGGTGTGGCTAAAAGAGGTAGTAAGAGGGAGCTCTACGGTGATGGAACAGTTCTTTTGATTCGTAGTGGTGGTTGCACAGAGCTACATATGTGATAAAATTGTGTAAATCTATACAGACACACAGAAATGAGTATATGTCAAACCTGTGAAACCTGAATAAGATTGGTTTTGATAGCTCTGTAAGATTCTATCACTGAAGGAAATCAAGTGAAGAGTACATCATTTTTGTACTTTTTGTACTCTTTGTAAATTTTATAGCATCTTCCTTTGATTCTATAATTAATGACTGAATCATAGATCAATTGAATAATTATTTTAAAATTTAAAAATTTACCAATGATTATATGGATTGTCATTCTCCAATCTATTGTGTTACATATAGTTTAAATTATGAAATAGATAATGTAATCTAAAAGATCATTTGCTTTGAGAAACTAGAAAACCCAAAGATGTAATAGGTTTATTTTGCTATAATTAGTCATAGAGCCTATTTTGCAAAGAGAAATGTTACATGGATAATCAAAGGCATAAGATTTTCAAAGAAATATTTCTGAAAGATGAATTAGAATATGTGAGTAATTCAGCTGAAAGGAAACCCTAAGCCTCTGTAATGATATCCAAGTTAAGACTGTGCTTTGACATCTAGCTCTGGGATAATAAATATGTTAAATACTTTGAATATTAAACACAGAGAAGATAATTACCAATTGAAAAAAGAGAACAAAAAAAACATTTAAAAATGTAACTGATAACTTTTTTTTTTTTTTTTTTTTTGCGGTACGCGGGCCTCTCACTGCTGTGGCTTCTCCCGTTGCGGGGGACAGGCTCTGGACGCGCAGGTCCAGTGGCCATGGCTCACGGGCCCAGCCGCTCTGCAGCATGTGGGATCTTCCCGGACTGGGGCACGAACCCGTGTCCCCTGCACCGGCAGGTGGACTTTCAACCACTGCGCCACCAGGGAAACCAAAAAATGTAACTGATAACTTTTATCTATTTTTTAATTTTATATTGGCATAAAGTTTATTTACAATATTGTGTTAGTTTCAGGTGTACAGCAAAGTGATTCAGTTATACATATACATATATCTACTTTTTTTCAGATTCTTTTCGCATATTGCTACAGAATACTGAGTAGAGTTCCCTCTGCTATACAGTAGGTCCTTGCTGATTATCTATTTTATATATAATAGGGTATATGTTAATCTCAGACTCCTAATTTATCCCTCCCTCCCACTTTTCCTCTTTGGTAATCATAAATTTGTTTTAAAAGTCTGTGAGTCTGTTTCTGTTTTGTAAAAATGTTCATTTGTATCGTTTTTTAGATTCCACATATAAGTGATATCATATATTTATCTTTCTCTGTTTGAATTACTTCACTTACTATGATAATTTCTAGTTCCATCCATGTTGATGCAAATGGCATTACTTCATTCTTTTTTATGGCTGAGTAATAGTCCATTGTATATATATACCACATTTTCTTTATCCATTCATCTGTTGATGGACATTTAAGTTGTATCCATGTCTTGGCTATTGTAAATAGTGCTGCAGTGAATATTGGGGTGCATGTATCTTTTCAAATTATGGTTTTCTCTCTATATACATCCAGGAGTTTGATTGCTGGATCATATGGTAGCTTTATTTTTAGCTTTCTGGGGAACGTTCATACTGTTTTCCATAGTGGCTACACCAATTTACATTTCCACCAAAAGTGTAGGAGGGTTCCCTCTTCTCCACACCCTCTCCAGCCTTTGTTATTTGTAGAATTTTAAATTATGGCCTTTCTGACTGGTGTGAGGTGGTACCTCATTGTAGTTTTAATTTGCATTTCTCTAATAATTAGCAATGTTGAGCATCTTTTCATGTGCCTGTTGACCATCTGTATGTTTTCACTGGAGAAATGTCCATTTAGGTCTTCTGTCCATTTATTGATTGGGTTGTTTGGTTATTTGATTTTTGAGTTCTATGAGCTGTTTGTATATTTTGGAAATTAAGCCCTTGTCAGTTGTAGTTTTTGCAAATATTTTCTCCCATTCCATAGACTGCCTTTTCATTCTGTTTTTGGTTTCCTTTGCTGTACAAAAGCTTATAAGTTTGATTAGGCCCCACTTGTTTGTTTTTGTTTTTATTTCTACTGCCTTGGGAGACTGACCTAAGAAAACATTGGTACGATTTATGTCAGAAAATGTTTTGCCTATGCTCCTTTCTAGAAGTTTTATGGTGTCATGTCTTGTATTTAAGTCTTTAGGCCATTTTGAGTTTATATCTGTGTATAGTATGAGGGTTTGTTCTAACGTCATTGATTTACATGCAGCTGTCCAGTTTTCCCAGCCCCACTTGCCAAAGAGACTATTTTTTCTCCATTGTATATTCTCGCCTCCTTTGTCAAAGGTTAATTGACCATGAATGTGTGGGTTTATTTCTGGTTTCTCTATTCTGTCCTATTGAGCCATATATCTATTTCTGTGCCAATACCATGCTGTTTTGATTACTGTAGCTTTGTAGTATTGTCTGAAGTCTGGGAGGGTTATACCTCCAGCTCTGTTCTTTTTCTTCAGGATTGCTTTGTCAATTCTGGTTCTTTTATGGTTCCATATATATTTTGGGATTATTTGTTCTAGTTCTGTGAAAAACATCATGGATAATTTTATAGGATGGCATTAAATCTGTAGGTGGCTTTGGGAAGTATGGCCATTTTAACAATACTAATTCTTCCAATCCAAGAACATGGGATATCTTTCCACTTCTTTGAATCATCTTCAGTTTCCTTTATCAATGTTTTATAGTTCTCAGCAGATAAGTCTTTCACCTCTTTGTTTTTGCTTTTTTTGTTTCTTGTGGTACGCGGGCCTCTCACGGTTGTGGCCTCTCCCGTTGCGGAGCACAGGCTCCGGACGCGCAGGCTCAGCGGCCGTGGCTCACGGGCCCAGCCGCTCCATGGCATGGTTTACTCCTAAGTATTTTATTTTTTTGGTGCGATTTTAAAAGGGATTGATTTTTTTCTTTCCTTTTCTGATATTTCATTGTTAGTGTAAAGAACTGTAACAGATTTCTGTATGTTAATCTTATATCCTGATACCTTGCTGAATTAATTCACTAGTTCTAATAGTTTTTGTGCAGAGCCTTTAAGGTTTTTCTTTAATTATAGTATTGTGTCATCTGCATATATTAACTATTTTACCTTTTCTCTTCCAATTTGTATAGCTTTATTTCTTCTTTGTCTTTGATTGCTGTGGCTACGACTTCCAATATTATGTTGAATAGAAGTGGTGAGAGTGGGCATCCTTGTGTTCCAGGTTTTAGTGGGAAGGCTTCCAGCTTTTCACCACTGAGTATTATGTTGGCCTTGGGTTTGTCATAAATAGCTTTTATTATGTTGAGATATGTTCCCTCTTTACCCATTTTGGTAAGAGTTTTTAGCATGAATTGATGCTGAATGTTATCACATGCTTTTTCTGCATCCATTGAGATGATCATGTGGTTTTTGTCTTTTCTTTTGTTGATGTAGTATATCACATTGATTGATTTGTGTATGTTAAACCACCCTTGTGACCCTGGAAAGAATTCCAGTTGGTCATGATGTATGATAGTTTTTATGTGTTGTTGGATTCAGTTTTCTAATATTTTGTTGAGATTTTTTGCATCCATATTCATCAAAGATATTGGCCTATAATTTTCTTTTTGGTATTGTCTTTGCCTGATTTTGGTATCAGGGTTATGGTGGCTTCACAGAATGACTTTGTTCCCTTCTCTTCAATCTTTTGAAAGAGTTTAAGGATCTGTATATGTCTTTCTCTGTATGTTTGGTAGATTTCTTCAGTGAAGCCATCTGGTCCTGGACTTTTGTTTGCAAGGAATCTTTAAATTACAGATTCGATTTCATGTCTAGTGATCAGTCTGTTCAAATTATCTATTTCTTCTTGATTCAGTTTTGGTGGGCTGTATGTTTCTAGAAACTTGTCCATTTCTTCTAGGTTGTCCAGTTTTTTGGCATACAATTGTTCATAGAATTCTTTTATAGCCTTTTGTATTTCTGCAGTACTGGTTGTTATTTCCCCTTTTTCATTTCTAATTTTGTTTATTTGGGTCCTCTCTCTCTTCTTCCTGGTGAGGCTGGCCAGAGGTTTGTCAATTTTGTTTACCTTTTCAAAGAACAAGCTCTTGGTTTTATTGGGGGTTTTTTAGCATTTTTAAATCTCTTATTTATTTACTCTCTGATCTTTATTATTTCCTTCCTTCTGCTGACATTAGGCTTTATTTGTTCTTCTTTTTCTAATTCTTTTAGGTAGTAGGTTAGGTTGTTTGAGATTTTTCTTATTTTTTGAGGAAGGTCTGAATTGCTATGATCTTCCCCCTAGGAACTCCTTTTGCTGCATCCCATAGATTTTGTATGGTTGGGTTTTCAAGGTACTTTTTAATTTATTTGTTTCAAGGTACTTTTTAATTTCCTCTTTGATTTCATCATTGAACCACTGATTTTTCAGTAGCATGTTGTTTAGTCTCCATGTAATCTTTCTTTTTTTCTTGTTTGTCTTTCTATGGTTGATTTCTAGGTTCATGACATTGTGGTCACAAAAGATGCTTCAAATAATTTCTATGCTCTTAAATTTGTTGAGGTTTGTTTTTGTCCTAGTGTGTCATCAATCCTAGAGAATGTTCCACGTGCACTTGAAAAGAATGTGTATTCTGCATTTTTGATGTAATGTCCTGAAAATATCAATTAAGTCTTCCTGTTCTATTGTATAATTTAGAATCTCTGTTATCCTATTGATTTTCTGTCTGGAACACCTGTCCATTGATGTGTGTGGGTCGTTAAAGTCTCCTAGTATTATTGTAATCCCATCAATTTCTCCCTGTATGACTGTTAATATTTTTTATGTATTTAGGTGCTCCTATATTAGGTGCATATATGTTAATGAGTATAATAGCCTCTTCTTGTATTGATCCTTTTATCATTATATAGAGCCCTTCTTTATCTTTCTTTTCAGCTTTGTTTAGAGTCTATTTTGTCTGATATGAGTATTGCTACCCCTGCTTTTCTGTCATTTCCACTTGCATGAAATATCTTTTTCCATCCCCTCACTTACAATCTATGTGTGTCCTTAGTCTTAAAGTGGGTCTGTGTTAGAATATTGTAGACTCTTGTTCTTTACCCAATTTGCCACTCTGTGTCTTTTGATCAGAGCATTTTGTCCATTGACATTTAAGATAATTGTTGATAGGTATGTATTTATTGCCATTTTAAACGCTGTTTTCCAGTTGATTTTGTGTTTCTTATTTGTTCCTTTTTCTTTTTTGTTTTTCCTTTTGTGGTTTGACGGTTTTCTTTTGTATTATGTTTTTGATTTTTCTTTTTGATTTCTGTGAATCTATTGTATCTTTTTGATTTGTGGTTACTCTTTTTCAAATATGTTAACCCATTACTATATCTACTTGCTCTAGGCTGGTAGTCACATAGGCTCAAACACATTCTTGAAAAAAGTACATTTTCTTACTCTCCTACCCACATTTTATGATTTTATACTTTTATGATTTTGGTGTCCTCTTTTACATCTTCATGTTTGTCATTTTGCTATTAATTGTAGTTATCATTGTTTTCACAACAATTTTTTGATTTTTTAAAAATCTGTGTACTGGCTTATTTAAGTGATTTACTTTCCAATTGTGATTTTCTCTTTCCTATAGATTCTTGCTTCTTTTCTATTTAGAGAAGACCTTTCAAATTTTCTTTTAAGATAGGTTTAGTATTGATGTATTCTTTTAGCTTTTTCTTGTCTGAGAAATTCTTTGTCTCTTCTATTCTAAATGATAATCTTGTTGGGTAGAATATCCTAGGTTGCAGGGTTTTCCCTTTCAGGACTTTGAATATATCTTGCCACTCCCTTCTGTTCTGCAACATTTCTGTAGGGAAATCAGCTGATAGCTTTATGGGTGTTCCCTTGTAATTAACTCTTTGTTTTTCTCTTGCTGCATCTAAAATCTTCTCTTTAACTTTTGCCATTTTAATTATAATATGTCTTGTGGTAGTTCTGTTTGGGTTCATCTTGCTTGGGACCCTCTATGTTTCCTGTCCCTGGATATCTGTCTTGTTCTTTATGTTTGGGATGTTTTCAGCCATAATTTCTTCAAATACATTTTTGATCCCCTTTTCTCTTTCTTCTCCTTCTGAGATCCCTGTTATACATAGTTTGGGATGCTTTATATTATCCAATAGGTCTCATATATTGCTTTCTTTTTTTTTTCTCATTCATCTTTCTGTCTTCTGTTCTAATTGGGTGATTTCTATTACTCTATCTTCCAGATCACTTATTCCTTCTTCTGTATTATGCAGTTTGCTATTTATTGAGTTTAGCTCAGCTTTTGTCTCAGCAAATGATTTTTATAATTTTAACTGGCTCCTCTTATAGTTTCTAGTTGCTTTTTACAGTAATCTGCATTTCTATCAATAGCCTTTCTTAATTCCTTCACTATTTTCATTGCCTTCTTTTTGAACTCAGTGTCTAGTAGACTGGAGAGATCTATTTCATTGTTCTTTCAGGGGAAATATCTTTATCTCTTAATTGGGAGTGGTTTCTCTGCTTCTTCATTTTACTTGTATTCCTCTGATTCTATGAAGTTAGGAGAAACAGTTATCTACTGTGGTCTCGAAGGGCTGTTTTTAGGTGAGAATGTCCCTGTGTATCCTCTGTGAGTCTAACATATTTGGTGCAAGGCCTGTTTTTAGTGTGGATGCCTGCCTCATCTTTCCTCAGTGTGTGCTCTCTGTATGCCCTTGATGAGGGGAGTGATTATTGTTGTGGTGACCAGAGGCTGCCCTAGATGTTGAGTTTAGCCTCCTCTTTGCTCTGTGATTATCTCAGCGCTTTCAGGAGCAGAGTCTGCTCCCCAGTTGTCAGGGTAGACACACTCAGATCTGTTTCTGAACTGTGGTGTGAGATAGGTGGAACAGAAATGCTCCTGCTGGGAAAGAAGCCTCTAAGTATTCCTTTTCAGGAGCTGTCCATGCCCTCTGTCATGTCACCTGTCACCCACTATGTGGGCTCACAAAATACACTGTTGTTGGCACTGCCCTCAGCCGTGACTCAACCATGGGAATTCAGGCAATTGGACTTGGTGTCCCTCAGGTTCTATGCTCTTAAAGCCACTAGCACAGATCCATTGACACAGCACTGCTGAGGTCAGACACTGAGACTGCTGTAGTCGTGCACCTGGACCCACCGTGGGGGCTACTGAGTCAGCCCAGATACCAGCCCTGCTTCTGTGTGCATGTGCCCACCGTGCCTGAAGCCACTGTCACTAGACCTGCCTCAGCAATGAGAGCACAAGTAATCTACTCAGATGTCCTGCAGGCACTGAATTTACAAAGCCACCTGCAGTGTGTAAATCCACAGATCACACAGCTACTGGATCACTCAGATTTCAGTCCAGCTTCCGAAGTTGTACGGCCCCTGGGGATCAGTTTGGATTTCAGCCCCGCCAACACTTGTGGACAGCCTGCCAGTGCTTGAATTTTCCCAGAGCTCTTAGAGGTGGAGTTGTGCCCACTGTGAGCACTTTGAGAATGACGCTGCTATGGCAGGTCCCATCCCTCCCTTCAAGCATGCATATTAACAACGGGGCTTTAGTGTTGGACCCAGGCTCCTTCCTGCACACACCCCCAGTTGCAGCTTGGCTTGGACCACACTCCAGCCCCTTCAGGCTGTCTCTGCACAACCAACCCAAGTCCTCTCCCCGGGTCTGTCCTCTGAAGCTGAAGTTTTAGCACCCATCTGCAGAGCACACCAGCAGACCTGTGTCTCAAGCTGGGGAGCACAGGGCAGTGGCACGGACCCTCTGTGCTGGTCTCTCTGTCTTCTGCCTGCTGCATGCCAGCTGCTGTGCTCTCCTCTGAGTCTCTGAAGCTCCCTCTCTGTCCCAGCTGATTTCCCTGCTGGTAAAGAGGCTCCTAAGTGTGAGAGAACCTTTCCTCTTTCATAGCTTCCTCGCAGGGGCACAGGTCCCACTCCCATTTCCTTTATTTTTCTTCTGTCCTACCTGGTCACATGGTGATCTTTGTTGCAATTTTGGTTTTATGAGATCCTCTCCCAGCATTCAGCAGGTATTCTGTGAGAATCGTTCCACATGTACATATATTCTTGATGTGTTTGTGGGAGGAGATGAGCTCCATGTCCTTCTATCTTTATCTGGCCTCCCATAGCTTTTAAATATACTTTACATAAACTAAAAAATTAAAACCCACATTTATTAAAACCATATTTATTAACAAAAATAACGAATATTTTGTTCATTGTTGAAAATAATTATTAAACTATCTCATAAAATTGTCATTAGTAGCTTTACTGTGTATGTAAGAGAGCTAAGGCTCAGAGAGTTTAGATGCCTTGCCCAATGTCACACAGCTACTAACTAGTAGATTCAGGATTCAAACCCTACTATGATTCCAAAGTCAATGTTCTTTTCACTACAGCATGGCTTTTTTTTCTTTATTTCCTACAGAACCATTATCTGGGAGCTATCAGAAAGAAAGAAAACTCCCAATAATATTTGTTGGTTAATGAGCATATTTCATATAATTGTGAATTTAATCTTCAAGTGCAATTGGTCCAACAATGTGCATTTATGATCTATGGCTCATACTCACTGCCATTATGGTAACAATAAGATACATATGTATCAGAGCATGTCAATGCTATAGTCTATGAGTCACCTGTGATCACTACATCCTGGCATTTTCTTGCAGAAGCCAGTTCTCTTACAACCAATTCAAATGGAACTTTCTTTTTCATGGACAGATATTAATCCAGAGGATCCTTCTGGGGCATGGCTTTCCTACTGTCAGTTACCTAGTTTGATATTGTACTATACTTATGCAAAACGTTATGGGCGGCTCAGTGAAGCACTGAATTTCTGTATACATGGCTCTGCAACTTCCCTGGATTTTATACTTATTTCAGAACAGAAGTTACAAAAACAATAAAAACTGGTTGGCACAAAACTGAATCCAGATCAGTTTTCTGAATATATTGCTACCTACTAAACATGGCTTTATACTTTATGTTTTAGTTTCAAATAAGACCAATGAGCAATGCTTTTCATAGACGTAAGAGACCATTGAGGGGTTACAGTTATGAGAGGCTAGGTTTTACAAATGTTAAAATATTTGAATAAGATCTTGAAGAATATGTATTATTTGTCTTGACAGACTAGGACTACGAAGTTAAAATGGTTAAATAAGGGTGAAAGCAAGTGAAAAAAGGAGGAATTTAGTATGTTAGGTTAGCATATGAATGGACTAGTGGGATCATCTTTTTAGAGACCTGGATAGACAGGTCTGTTTCTAACCTTGTCTTTGAGAAGACATAGGAGAATGGGAAGACCAGTATATAGGGTGTCTGGAGGGGAAGTTCCCTGTTATATATAGAAAATATCTTCCCATCGTCTTTTCTACACTTAGGAAAAATAACAAAGCTGTAATGGTTACTACTGCCTGGGTTCAAACCCCAGCTTGCTCTTTACTGACTAACTTGTACAAGTTTTGACCTTTCTAAGTCTCAGTGTCTTTGTAAAACTGGGGTAATATTCCTCAAAGATCATTGTTACCATTAAATAACAATGAATTTTTGGAGAATCACCTAACAATAATCCAATAAATGATGATGACATTGATAATGACGATGATTCCTTTCTCCCACCAAAATACGTTTTTTATGATGGGAACACAGTATTTCAGAACTGAGGGCTTGCAATATAAACACATAGATCTCCTATAAATGTGAACTATGGCTAAAATAAAGGACTTACTGGGGTTCACTCTCCTTCTTTGGACCAGTCGCCTTGGTCTGTCTTCCCCAGACAGTACTCACATTCCTCTTAGGTATTGTCCTACTGTTGACCTGCTTGATCCTTCTAGGTAATGTAAGATGCTAACTCCTTCCTATATAATGAGGTGTACGTTGCCACTTTTAATCAAGGTATTGGTTGGTAATCAGGAGTGCTTGAGATAATGAAACACAAACTGTATCTTGTAGTAGGAATTTGGCATGCTTCAAAGTCTGCTGGTAAGAATGTTAGGATTGTTTGTTCCTGGTAATATTAATAAAACTGACTTAAACCCAAGGGAATTTATTTCTGTAATATTAAGTAGCTCATAGGATCATCAGGAACACTGGAGAACTAGACTTAGAAACAGGCAGAAATAAAAGGACTGTAAGCAGCAGTCACAACCCCTAGTTACACCAGAGAGCCAATACAATGAGGCCACTGCTGCTCTTACACAGATCTTACCTGTTGTCACCCCTTGTGCTACTGTATGTGAAAGTCACTGCAGACATTGCTTCTGTTGCTGCTCCAGGCATTGGATATCTCTACCCAGCCACAAGAGCAGAAAATAATTCCATATTTAAAATCCTGTCAGTGCACATTGAAAACTCTAAGACTTTGATGAAAGAAATTGAGGAAGCCTCAAATAAATGGGAGAATATATCGTGCTGATGGATCAGAAGAATTAATATTGTAAAATGTCCATTCCACCCCAAAGCTATGTATAGTTTCAATGCAATCCCTACCAAAATTCCAATGACACTTTTTACAGAAATAAAAAAAGCAATCCTAAAATTCGTACAGAACCACAAAAGACCTGGAACAGCCAAAGCAATCCTGAGAAAGAAAAACAAAGATGGAGTTATCACACTTCCTGATTTCAAACTGTATATCAAAGCTATAGTAATTAAGGCAGTATGGTTCTGGCATAAAAATAGTCACTTAGATAAACGGAGCAGAGTTGAACACCCAGAAATAAGCCCTCGCATATATGATCTAATATTGGACAAAGGAGCCAAGAATATAAAATGGGGAAAGGATAGTCAATATATGGTGTTGGGAAAACTGGATATCCACTTGCAGAATAATTAAACTGGACCTCTATCTTAACACTCACAAAAATTAACTAGAAATGGATTAAAATTTAAACATATAACCTGAAGCTGTAAAATTCCTAGAAGAAAAGGTAGGGGAAAACTCCTTGACACTGGTCTTGGAAATAATTTTTTTGGATTTGACACCAAAAGCACGAGCAACAAAAGCAAAAAATAAGTAAATAGGACTATATAAAAACTAAAAAATGCTTCTGTACGGCAAAAGAAACAATCAACAAAAAGAACAAGCAATCTACTGAATAGGAGAAAATATTTGCAAACCATCTGTCTGGTAAGGAGTTAATATCCAAAAAATATGAGGAACTCATGTAACTCAATGCAAAAAAAAAAAAAACTGATTAAAAAATGGGCAGAAGACCTGAATAGATATATTTCCAAAGAGGAAATGCAGATGGCCAACAGGTACATTAAAGTATGTTCAACATCACTTATCATCAGGGAAATGCAAATCAAAACCACAATGAGATATCAAAGAACAAGCAATCTACTGAAATAGGAAAAAATATTTGCAAACCATCTGTCTGGTAAGGAGTTAATATCCAAAAAATAGGGGGAATTATTTAAACTCAATGCAAAAAAAAAAAAAACTGATTAAAAAATGGGCAGAAGACCTGAATAGATATTTTCCGAAGAAGACATATAGATGACCAAGAGACACATGAAAAGATGCTGAACCTCTTTTATAATGAAAATGCAAATTTAAACCAGAATAAGATATCACCTCACATCTGTTAAAATGGCTATCATCAAAAAGACAAGAGATAAGTGTTGGCAAGAACCTAGAGAAAAGGGAATCCTTGTGCCCTTTTGGTGGGAATGTAAATGTGGTACAGCCACTATGGAAAACAGTATGGAGGTTTCTCAGAAAATTAAAAATAGAACTACCATATGACCCAGCATTCACACTTCTGGGTGTATATCCAAAGAAAGTGCAATCAGAATCTTAAAAAAGATGTATGCACTCCCCTGTTCATTGCAACATATTCACAGCAACAAAGATATGGAAACAACCTAAGTGTCCCTCTACAAGTGAATTGATAAAGAAGATGTGATATATATAATTAATAATATTAATATTATATGTAATATTATTCAGGCATGAGAAAGAAGGAAATCCTGTCATTTGTGATGATGTGGATGGACCTTTAGGGCATTATTCTAGGTGAACTAAGCCAGACAGAGACGGACAGATGATATGATCTCGCCTATATGCGGAATCTAAAAAATGTCGAACTTGTAGAAACAGGAGAATGGTGGTTGTCAGGGCTGAGGGGTGGGGGAAACAGTTATTGGTCAAAGAATACAAGCTTCCAGTTATAGGATAAATAAGTTCTGGGGATCTAATATACAACGTGGAGACTATAGTTAACAATACCATTTTATATACTTGAAAGTTGCTAAGAAAATAGATTTTAAGTGTTCTCACCACACACGCACACACAGAAGTAATTACATGAGGTGACTGAAGTGTTAACTAACCCTATTATGGTAATCATTTCACTTTATATGCATGTATCAAATCATCACACTGTACACCTTAAACTTACAAAATATTATATCAATTATATCTCAAAGCTGGAAAAAATTAATTCTATCAGGATGTACAGACTAGTGCCCTAGTCTAGTGTTCAAGCACTAGCTACAAGGAAAACTGGCAGCATACTCTCTACCTTCTGTGGCTTCTATGGTGAAAAGCAGCCAGTACCTTCCACAAGATTCATAAGATAGAGAATTCTCTAAACCTAAAGAGAGGTAAGATGCTGGGAAACCTAAAGTTAGCAAATTTCCAACTAGGATGGTAGAAAGTGGAGGCCTATGAGAAAGTAACTCTTAAAGCTATGGCGTTATTAGTACTTACCCTTAGTTTCATCTACATGGTGAGTCTACTTGTCTTTACCTTGTTTCTTATAGTAATATCCCCTATTAGAAGTCTCATTATGATCTCAGCAGCAGAGTTGATAAACAAAATTCATGTATTTTTGTTGCTGAAGGTTAGATTCTCATTCTGTCTCTTTTAATTCACTGGTACTTGTGTAGAATGAAATATGAGGGGAAATTGACATAGGAATTAGTGGATGGAATCTTGAGTACACAAGAGCTGGGCTCAGATACCCTCTCTTTCACCATCTGGTTGTGTGATTGACAACGTCATTTAATCTTTCTGGATCTCAGTTTCTTTCTCTATAAGGTGGGAATATTATCACTCAATTTGAAAAATTGGTCCAAAGATAAAAAGATAAAAATGTTTTTTAAAATTACTTGATATAATGCCTAACAGAAAATAAAATTCTAAATAAATAACAAATGGTAACCTTTTTGTTATTATTTTTTTCCTTTCTTAGACAGGCATTGGCTATAAGGGCATTAGTGTATCTGCAATGCCTAAAAATCTTTTCTTTGTATCTTTCATTTCTACCTCTTTCCATTGTTTGTCATGATAGCTACTGAGCTTGTTTTATAAGCTACTATAGTTGTAGTCAGTCATCCAGACAAATTATTCTTGTTGGACAGGGGCAAAACCACATCCCTAGCACCTGGGCGGTCTCTCTTTCTAGAAAAAGAAAACAACAGAAAAGGCAAGAAAATGAGTATTAGCAGTGGTGTATTTTGCAGCTCTGCTAGTGAGTAGCACATCAGTAGGACTGGACAGAACTAGCAATGCAGTCCCATTCAAACTGGTAAC
Source organism: Neophocaena asiaeorientalis asiaeorientalis (assembly GCF_003031525.2). Classification (NCBI taxonomy): domain Eukaryota; kingdom Metazoa; phylum Chordata; class Mammalia; order Artiodactyla; family Phocoenidae; genus Neophocaena; species Neophocaena asiaeorientalis. The sequence continues at coordinate 917,105 of NW_020171993.1, forward strand.
ACTTCATCTAGAAAAATGCACTACACAAATCCTTGCACCTCTATCAAGTGTAACTGCATTTTTGGTAAGCTGAATGACAACCTGAAACATTCTTCTCTGATTAGCTAGGTAAACCTGCCCAGGGGAAATGAACTCACAGCAGCTTATTTTCTTAATAATATAGAGTAATATAAAGTCAACACATGTGTCACCAGAAGCATGGATTGAATAAAGATGTAAGAAAATTCTCCGGATGACCCTGCCCATTAAGATAACCTCAGGGCATAATACTTCGTCACGTACTTTTGAATTTAGGAAATAAATTTCACTTCCCCTATTTCTGCTAACAACATTTGAGAGAATCAAAACAGTTTAGAATAAGCTCTGGCTTGTATAGACTTGAAAAGGAAATAAAATTGTTTGCTTTCAAGCACTTAAACATTAAATAGTAGCTCTTAGAAAATTTGCTAACTTGGGTCATGTTTACACTTCTATTGCCAACCCAAAGAATCAGTTCTTAGCATTAATTTAAGATTCTTTCATTCTTCACAGTCATTTCACCTCTAAGTAAGAGAGACGGTACTTAAAAACAGAAGGCGTATGAAAATGTGCTTTTGTATGAATTGTGGTCTGCAGTTGTAACAGGGTCTCTTACTCAACATGAAAATTGGAATTCTCAAAGCAAAGGATTTAATCAAACAAATAATTATATTTTGTAATAGGACTATAAAGGGAATCCTAATTAATGTGCTAATAGCTACTCCCTGTTTACAGGGCATTATCCCAGGTCATGAACTGTAACAAATATACATGAAAATTCATGTTCACAGAGCAGAGAGAGAATACATTCCGCTTCTAGAACTCTGCCTGTGAGACATTTCAATCAGAGAGATTGCATAAGAAGTGAGTCTTTGAAAGTTACTTTCCTGAAGTCTGAGCCTAGGATGAGTTATTCTTTATAAAATAATTTCCAGGCTACAGACATAACTCAGAAGTCATCTCCATTTCTCTTGGAATTAAAGAGTCCTGGAATCTCACTTCTTAGGGACCCTAGAGGTCAGCTAGTCCATTTCATATCCTATATATGCATCTTTGAAAAATCATTGTTTAATTACCTGGATCTATCCAGGGTTAGGCATCTCAGTAGCTCTTAGAGCAAACTTTCCCAGTATGGTGCGCTAATCATTAACATGTTTTGTTTTAAATTATTTTCTTGAAATTTAGTATGGTTTTCTACATTCTAGCTTCTGAAGCCACTAGAAGTAGTACAAATTCTTTTACCCATGATAGCTCTTCAACTTTAAATTGATATCAGTAAACATGCCTGGGTTGGATGATGTGCTGGATTAGGTAATTTTGACCAATATGTTGGATTAGGTAATTCTGACCAAACTTGCCACTGAAAACAGTTAAACATTTTGAGGGAAAGGGTAAAACCTTTTCCAAAATACATCAATATGACCAGACCAGAGGTTGAGGACTTGGAGAGGTAAAAAGAAAAGGTACTTGGCAACTTTTGTCCTAGAGTCACTTGTCTATGCATAAGAGACACTTGAGACACTGAGCTGTGCTTCTGGGGACCTCAAAGTTATAGGGAAACAAAACTCACCAATGGTGTAGATTCTGATAAATGTCTCTGTTTGGTCCTGAAGAACTATCCTGTAAGAATAAGCATGGACTGGGAATAAACAAGCCCGAGAATGGTATACAGCCAAGATTCACGTCATCCAAGTGATCTAAACAGTCTTAAAAATTAGATTTGTAGTGAGATGGTTCTGGACTGCTAGTGCCCCCAAGCATCAAATGAAAATATTTGATGAAGGAAATGAAAAATATTCCCTGGGAGAAAATATTATCATCTTAGAAATCAAATTATTTCTACAAATAATTTTTCAAATACAGCATCCAATGACTAATTAAAAATAACTAGCACATGAGGAGATAAGATAACATGAGAAAGAAACATAAGATAGACAACAGAAATATACAGGTTAGGGTATTGGGGTCTCTGGAGAAATAGAACCAATAGGATATGTACACATATCCTACTGGTTCTCTCCTCTTATATATACAATAAGAGGAGATTTGTTATAGGAGTTGGCTCACATGGTTATGGAGGCTGAGAAGTCCCACAGTCTGCCATCTGCAAGCTGGAGAACCAGGAAAGCCAGCAGTGTAATTCAGTTCAAGTCTGAAGTCTGAAAATAGGAGGCTGATGGTGTAAATCCCAGGCTAAGTCCGAAAGCCCAAGAACTAGGAGCACCAATGTCCGAGAACAGGAGAAGATGGATGTCTCAGCTCAAGCAGAGAGAGCAGATTTGTCCTTCCTCCACCTTTCTGTTCTATTCAAGCCCTCAACAGATTGAATGGTGCCCTCTCACACTGGGGAGGACCACCTGTTTGTTTGATTAGCAATTCAAAAGCTAATCTCTTCCAAAATACCCTCACAGACACACCCAGAGATAATGTTTTACCCACTATCTGGACATCCAGTAGCCCAGTCATAAAATTAACCACCACAATTAGAGATACTGGAATTATCAGGCAAGGATTATAAAACAAGCACTCTTACTATACACATGTAGATAAAAGCAAAGTTAAAAAGTTTTGACAGGGAAATAGAAACTATAAAAAGTGATACATTTTTTAAGAGAAACAAAAATCTAGAACTGTAAAAACAGAACATTAAAATAGTTATAACAATATCCCTTATGTTCACGAAGGTAAAGAAAATTATAAACATGTTAAAGAAGGATATGAGATAATAAAGTATTAAAATAAAACTTCTAGAAATGAAATATCCATGTTTTGACTCCTTGGTTCCCCCACCTAAGTATTTTCCTATGAAGAACGCAGCACCATGTAGAGGTTTATAATGCTTATGCTACATCCTGAAGGATGGCATCCCAGCCTTTCAGAGTGTTACCTCTGAACTGATAATACAGCTATGCTTTTGAAAGGCCTTTATAGAGCTCTAGGAGATTTGCTCCTACTGGGTTGTGTAGTATGTGGTATAAACAGTGGACCCTATGATGGATGTGATCCTACGATGGCCAACTCCCGCATCTCCTTTTCTGTAAAGTGGGTCCCTTGATTGGACGCTGTGCTTTGTAGATTCTATGCCTGTGAACAAGGCATTCTGTAAACCCCTAGCTATTAATACTGGCTGAGGCTTTGTGGATGGGAAAGGAAAACATATATCTAGAGTACTTATCTATTCCTATTAAGATGAACCATTGGTCTTTCTGGGATGGAAGAAGCCCAATGTAGTCAATTTGTACCAAGTTGTCAGTTGGTCTCCTTCAGGAATTTTTTTTTTGCGGTACGCGGGCCTCTCACTGTTGTGGCCTCTCCCATTGTGGAGAAGAGGCTCCAGACGCGCAGGCTCAGCGGCCATGGCTCACGGGCCCAGCCGCTCCACGGCATGTGGGATCTTCCCGGACCGGGACACGAACCCGTGTCCCCTGCATCGGCAGGTGGACTCTCAACCACTACGCCACCAGGGAAGCCCTAAGCAATTATTATAATAGTCTTTCACAGCTTGTGAGCTAAATTCTTAGTAGGTAAGGTCCATGGTGTATGCTTGTCCTACACAATTTCTGGTTGATCTAGAATTGGTTTTAAAGGGAGCTGTGAATCTTGGTGGGTATTTTTAGTAGCATTTCTGTCTATTCTAACAAGACCAAAGTCACTTAAACTGTGTAGAGTCGGTTGTTAATTTTGGAGAGCAGAAAGTTTTTTCCTCTGGGCTGGGCTTACCCTAAAATCTAGTATCTCCCAAGAGTATACTCCTAGACACACACAAAAAAATAGGAAAAATAGCATGCATTTCTCAGTGTGAGCCACTCCTACGAGGAGCACTTTCTATTTGAGGTGTGTCGTTGTGTCCCTTTTTTAAACAAAGGGCAGCAAAATGCAGTGATGTGGCAGGGGTTTGCCTCGTTAACTGGCATTTGTTTAAAAAACTTAAAGTAAATCAATCTTCACGTGAAAATACTTTCTGTGTACCTTAGGTCCCTGTTGGGTGATCTGCACTACTTAATGTTTAATATTTGCTGCCATATCACTGAGTTAATATGTTTCATTGTATAGAAGTACAAACTTACTTTAGAAGGTAAAAAGGAATCATTCGGTTGGGCTAGACAAGTCAGAGGGGCCAGCAGTGAATTTACCCAGGTGGTAGCAAGAACCCAGGGATTAACATATTATGTAATGAGGTGTGTTCCCTCCTGTGCTCTTGGAAACTTGTTGCTAAGCAATACCCGCTACAGCTGTGTAAAAGATATGAAAACATAATTCAGTTATGGAAACAATAAAAGCCCTTACCGTTTTCAAAGGAGGTTGCAATAATACAGAATTTCAGGCCGACACCATTCTAGAGCTAACACGAGGGTTGCAGAGCAGCAGCAAACTATTCAGATTTATGAAGGGGTGGTGTGAGATTAGCAAGAACTTGATGTAAAATCAAGTTAAGTCTCATTGCCATCCATCACTCCCCTGGAGCACGACAACAACCATGAGCACAGTAACATTACAGGGAACCACACATACATAAGAGATTTATTTCACCAATATAATGCTATTAGATCAAAACCTGGTTTAAAGTTCACTGTTTGTAGATAAGATATTTCATTCACATAAAATTGTTTCTAAAGTTAACAGGCATTTTCCATGAAAAAAACAATATTAAAGACATCAAATATGTTCAACATTTCAACTTTACATACATAAATGTATTTCTTTTAAACAACAAATATTTTTGGCACAGGACTCAAAATTACTAGAATTCTATCTGAGTTAATGCTTAAGATCAGTGTTTTCAAAAGGGGGTATACTTGGTTTGTATAATTAAGTGATTTGGAGGCTGAGCTGTGGATTCCCTTTAATGTATTTATAATATCATAAGTTCTAACTAAGGGTGATGAGTTTATAAAGAGAAATTAGTCCCTGAAGGGAGATATACTGGTATTTATAGTCATGCAGGGTCTATCTGAATGGTGTTGAGAGACTATGAGGCATGCCATAGAGATGAAGGGCATTCTCACCTTGTCCTTTTGCTCAGATTTAAACACAGCCTCCTAGATGCCTGAATGTTGAGGTTCTCTCGAAATGGGAATGGTCTGTTTGTAATGTTATATATGCTTTACACATTGACTGTAGCATTTCTGTCTATTCTGTCCTTCCCTCCTTCCCTTTCCTTCCCTCCCCTTCCCTTCCCTTCCCTTCCCTTCTCTTCTCTTCTCTTCCCTTCCCTTTCCTTCCCTCTCCTTCCCTTCCCTTCCTTTCTTCCTTCCTACTTTTTCCTTCTTCCCTTCATTTTTTCCCTTTCTTTATCTTCTTTCTCTTTTTCCTTTCCTTTCATTGCCTTCCTTCTCTCTTCCTTCCTTTCTTATCCCTACATGTAAGCCTGTTCTTTGTTAGCGTTATTAACGGTTTCAGATCTCTAGAATACTACTATACTCAGAAAGGGAACTACTGTCTGAACTATTCTAGAAATTTTTGATGAGTGTCTTAACTCTATCAGGATAATAATTTGACAAAATAACAGTTGTGCTTCTGTACTTCTACCCGCAAGCATCCTTTATTTATGTGGGAAAACGTGACATTGCCATTTGTCTCCAGGGAGAGTTGTTAGGATTATATACTTCTGGCACCTATAATAAATTTTAGGAAGAAAAGTAGATCAGTCAGCACCATACCCTTCACCCAGACTAGATAGAGATCTCTGAGCTGGGAAAGGGTGAAGTAGAGTTCACTTTGAAGTTTTCCCTCACTTCCTTGGGAGAGTTTTGATGGAAGGAAACACAGGAAAAAAAACCCTAAGATCTGAAAGTGGAGGAGGCCTATGTCTCTCCAGGCCCATTGGATCTCTGGTAAAAAATGAGTCTCACGAAAGTCTCTCACATCTTGAGGACGATCAAATGGCTGCCGTGTTTTTAAGGGAAGAGTGAGACCTCACTGACATAGGTGTCTCCTACTGCTTCAGGAAGACATGGGTGTGCAGTGAAACCTTTTCTGTACTCCTGGGAAAGACACAGACGGGCTTAGGGAGAACCAGCAATTCTGAAGAATCTGGTGATCATGTCTAAGAGGGAGCAGAGTGACATACATAACCTTATGGTCAGAGGCTGGGTGAGACTCAGGGAGATTCCACAGGGATAGAGGGTATTGAATGGAATCCATGACCGATGGTTGTGCTCCTCAGTGGGGGCCAGTGAGCACACAGTGCCCAGCCAAGGACAAAGACAACGAGTACCTCTGCAGCTGAAGGAGATATATAGCCCCTTTATTGAGCGGCTTCAACTTAGACGTATGTAACCATGGAAATATGCTACTTTTCCCCCCAACAACCACTTCCAACTTCATGAAGCCAATTAGCTCTTTTGAAGGCCAGTGCCTTTAAGAACATGTAAAAATACTTAACATTTTGGTCAAGCAATTTAAAGCTTTTATTTTCACATTCTACTTAAAACTTCCTCTCCCTTCTATCCTCCCACACCTGGTCAAAACTTCTATCAAGAGAGAGGGATGGGATCTATTTTATTACCTTCCTCAAATCCCTGGGTTTTGAAGTAGAAGGGAAGCATGATGTAGGTCAGGGCCAGCTCCTCTTCCTTCCTTCCTTCCTTCCTTCCTTCCTTCCTTCCTTCCCTTCCTTTCTTCCTTCCTACTTTTTCCTTCTTCCCTTCATTCTTTCCCTTTCTTTATCTTCTTTATCTTTTTCCTTTCCTTTCATTGCCTTCCTTCTCTCTTCCTTTCTTTCAATAACTTCTTTATTGTTACATTTAATAAAAGTGATCACATGTCTTGTTTTGCTAGGACAGTCCTGGGTTATGCCTGCTGTCTTCATGTAATAGTGCCCACCTACTTTACTATCAAAGGTGTATAAGTTTGGATCACTAATTACATAGTCATGCTAAGTGATACATATAAAGAAAAGTGAAAAAAACATAAACGCATGAATCTGAACAATTCCAAGGTAACAATTGTGTAGCTCCCACACAAGTCAAGAAATAGAACATTGCCAATATTTGGGAAACTTTCTTCAATTCTTCTCCAAATCACTACAAAATGTAACCACCATCCTTATTTCCAACACTCTATTTATGCTTGTTTTAAATTTTTTTATAAATCTGTTCGTTTATGATGTTCATTAATGTTGCTGAGTACTGTTAGAAAGTATCCATTTTCACTGTGATATAATAGTCCATTTGATTATACCACTGGTTTTTTTTTTATGTATTCTATTTATGGCAATCAGGTAGTTTCTAGTTTTAGGCTATGATGAAGAATACTACTATGAACATTTGTATACGTGTCTCTTAGTATAAAGAGGAATTCCTCAGATATAAGGTATGGACATCTAATGTTAAACAGTTTTCCAAAGTGGTTGCTGGCATATAATAATATAGCTAATTTTTTGTACATACATGCAAACATTTTTTGTTTTTATTTAATTCTCAAAGCAATCCTTTGGGAGATAGATAAATGATAGATGGATAGATAGATAGATAGATAGAATTTTCAGATGAGAAAACTTAGAAATGTATCATGCTGTAGATCATTCAACTTGTAGGTGGTAGAACAGCCTAGATGTTAAGCTAAGTAATCTGACTCTAGAGGCACCATGCTTAAACATTAGGCTTTCCTCCCTCTCATATGTGGAAATAACATCTAGTTGCCACTCCACCACCCATCCTCCTTGTCCTCCTAATCGGCAGCATTCTGGTATCCTCCAGGAAGCTAAGACTATATTTCCTAGTCTCCATGCAACTAGGGGTGTTCAATGAGATATAAGTAAAAGTTTTGGACTGAAGATTCTGGGAAGGGCACTGAAAAAGGCACTGACTTTGTTGGAAGAAACATCCTTTTTTTCTTTTTGTGCTTCCTTTCCAAAACTTAGAGGTGATGGCTGGAGTTTCAGCAGCCATTTTAGACCATGAGGAGCCCTGGATTTCTGGAGAATAAATTTCTGTATTTCTCCTTTCAGTTCTATCAGTATTTGCTTCATGTATTTCAGAGCTGTTATGCAATGCATAATTGTGTAGGACTGTTATATCCTCTTGGTTAATTAACCCATTTATTTTTGTGGAATGAACCTTTAGACCCGGTATTTTAATTTCCTAGACTGCCATAACAAATTACCAAAAAATAGGTGCCTTCAAACAATAGAAATTTATTTTCTCACAGTTCTAGAGGGTAGAAGTCATAAATTAAGGTGTAGAAGCTGCTCCTTCTAAAGCTCTAGGGAAGAATTCTCCCATGCCCCTTCTATCTTCCAGTGGTTGCCAGCAATCTTTGGTGTTTTTTGGCTTGTAGTAGTATAAATGTAATCTCTGCCTATGTCTCCACATGTCCATTTTTCCTCTGTGTTCATATTGTCCTCTTCTTCTAAGGAGGCCAGTCATATTGGATTTAGAGTTCATCTTAAGTTGACTAAGTCTGCAAAGATCCTGTTTCCAAATGTCATATTTACAGATTCCAAAGTGAATTGTTTCATTTAAGAAAAGAGTAATTTAACAAGATAGAGTGTTATTTTTCCCTTACATAAAAAAAATCAGAAGTAAGCAGTTCGGGGCAGATGCAGCAACTCCATGGCCATCAGGGTCCCAGTCTCCTTTTATTCTGCTATATCATTCTTAGCGTATGTCATCCATCCTCATGGTCAACACATTATCACAAAATGGCCCCTGCAGCTCTAGCCTTTATATCCCTATTACAGGTAATAGGAAGGGAAGAAGTATGGTCAAAAGCCTCCCGCTCTGTCATCTCCACTTTAAAGAACTTGCCTAGAAACACCACCCAATAACTTCTACTTACTGCTCTCAGTTGTCTCTGCAAGAGAGTCTTTCAGCCTTCGTTCTCTAAAACCTAAAAATATCATTTTTTAAAGTAAGTATATTGCTGCCCTGATGGTGTAGGGATGTGTTACATAGGAAGACATTGGAAATGAATAGAGGATAAGCAACTACTAGGCTTTGCCATACAGGGATCACTATTCATAAATATATATTTGTGTGATCACTTAATGTCTATTTCCCCTTCATAGTATAGCTAACAGAAGGGAGGGATCATGTTCATTTTTTTTTATCAGCCCCTATAATGGGAGGGTCTTAAATATTTGTTAAATGAAGTTGTTTATTATATAATGTTAAATTATCCTCAGTGTGGTCTCCCCTTACATGTTCTTGTTAATTGGGTTATATAAAGCCACTCTTTGGATGATTCCCCAAAATAGACACCATGGCCCACATGTGATTTAGCCAATGAGAAGATAAATTCCTTTTATTTTTAATAAAAGACTGTGGCAGGAAATTTATGTAAAGACATCTCATACCTCAACAGATATGCATTCAAATTTTCCAGCGTCTGTAAAGTACCTGACCCACCCTCAACTGCTTTGGCATTCCAAGTCTGTCTCACATTGATATTCACATTGGGTTTCAAGAAAGACATTTTTCTAAGTTTAGAACCTGCAATAATTCATGAGCTAAAAAAAATTTTAATTAAGCACCAAACTTTGTGAGCCCAGTTCATTTACCCTTGGCAGAATGCAGCTTCCAGCAGAACAGCTTATATAGCTGATTATAAAAGCTGTAAGAGTTCCCAGGACAGAAGATGAGTCCAAGAAAAAAAACATCCCAACATCAGTCAGATGATCTAACTGTAGCAGATTCAGATGTATAATAAAAGACGTTTCTCCCTCCAAAATGCAGTTTTAAAAGCTAGATGGAAAAATGACATGTCAAGCATGTTCTGCAATTGAACAAATTTCAGGTCCAGTTGAAAATAATTTGGGTGAGACCAGACATAGAACGCTAATTAAGGATATTTTCAGATGTACAGAATCATAACATCATATGCACAGCCTGCTTCTAGGGACTAGACAGCTCAGGCAGCCAATAGGGCAATATTGTTCTGGCCCATAACAATTTTACTGCTTTACTGCTTTAACTAAAGAGATCCTAGAGGTCACCACTCAAATACTCATGAATAGAGGCTGACAAATGAAATGGCATATGTTTTGCCAACATATAACTGGTGACCCTGACAGTCACTTTCACCTTCCTTATCTTAAAATCCCCGTGTCATCTTAAGCAATGAGAAGAGAACCAACCACCACCAGGCAGAGTCTGAAATAGGAATTTTGATGAAAATAAATGAACAAAATTAAATAAAAGAAACAAGATGAAACCTCCCAAAAGAACCTCACATTCAGTTCGTACTGATCATGCACTCGCTAGATACCGGGCACTGTGATAGGTGCTTGGACTACAATGGTGGATAAAACTGACATGATGCCTGCCATCAGGAATCTATATATGCAGAGAACCAGGCCCCTGGAGAAGGAAAAGAAAGCCCAGAACCACCTGGTTTGCAGCCCAGAGTTTTCATTATTTGGCACAGTATATTATAAACCAAAAAATGATAAAAACAACAACAGCAAAAACTCCTAATAAGTGCCAATGAAAGCTGCTTCCCTATTGCCCTGAAAGGGTGGATTTCAAAGCTAATAATTCATTCATTAAAAAGAGCCTAAAACTTTCCAGCATCAGTACGTGCATGAAGACCCAAAGACTTATTCTTGTTTGGCAATGTCAGAAGAGTTCTGTGAATTCCAATTAATGATGCTATTTGTGGGGTACATATGCTTTAGTTATATATCTTCATGATGATAAGCTGAATAAGTAAAGCAAATCAGCAGGACCTCAGGCTGAGTTGGCATGCTAGGAGCAGGCACCAGTAAACCCCAGAGAGATGCGATGGGCACAGAGTTATTTTGCTCCATGTGGGGATTTCTAACATTGTCTAACTTGTTTTATTTTTTTGTTGACCGAAGCTGATAAATTTTGTAACTTTATTAAATCCCTAAAAATAAAATTTGTATGCTGCATGGATGCTTTATTCAGAAATATTCAGACCCCAGGTTGTTCCATAAAGAGGACTTAATAAACTCTGCATATGTCACAGGGTAATATTTTCAGAGGAAGTTGTCCAATCCCACTCCATAGGTGAAGATAAATCATAGCATCCATTACCCACAGAATTACCACAACAGAGAATTGGAGCACAGTTGCTTTTTATTTTTAGATGAACCAATGGACAGTAAGAAATGTGCAGTGTTGAATAACCCAGTACTACAATGTGGGTTACCTGGGCTCAGGTTTGAGCCTACACCAGTACTTACCTTAGAAGTACTTACCTTAGAAGAAGGACAGGCATAAAATGCCTTTCTCCCTTTTTATGTGGATGGAAAGAAGCTAAACACAAGACTTTTTAGAATGTAAAATTTAAGATATCATTCTATAATAAAACTAGAAGAATCAAAGAAATATTTGGCTTATGGCTCCAGTTTTCAGAATCCACCACACAGAACAGAATTTTTAATTTGAATAGGAAGCAGTGCACCTCTTTGTTCTCAAGGACATCCTTCTCCTCAGTGCAAAACTACAGCTTGAAGTATATTAAATACCACTTTTAGTAATAGGGTTGCCTGAAGACATGGAAGGCCCTTTCCTTGATAAGAGTAGATTTCACAATTAGCCGATATATTTCCTGAGTCCCTCCAGCTGAATGCAGTCCTTTCCTTCAGTAAATGTTTTGGTCTGCAGTTTTCAAATCCTCTGAAAAAGCCTATTAGGCTAGCAGACTGTAAGATTCAGGTCTATTGTTTCTCTTATATCTACTAGATGATCTTCTTCTCATATTTCTTTTCTCAGTCATCAGAATCACAGCTTCTGAGGCTTGTGGGCTAACTTAAATGACCTCATTTCAGAATCATTGTTATAGAATGAAGACCATCCAATTCTCCAGAGACCTGCATACAGGAAAAAATTCTGATATCAGTAGGGACACCACTTTACCATGAAGCCAAGAAAAACACTTAGAGTGGCTGTTGGCATTTAAAGTTACAAGAACTCTTCATTCACAGTGATATCATTTAAAAATATGTATTATTCTAATAAAATCTGGGATGTGCCCAGTTAACAGTTAGGAAGAGGCTGTCTTTCATCCCCTCTCATCATTACCTTTAGCTTTGATACTTATATTTAGAAATAAAAGTTTACAGCAACCTGAGTGGAGCTTCATTATTAAACTTGCAAAGTATACAATGCAGTTGAAAACAATGTTGAGGAAATATTTTTCTTCCTGATAAATTCTAACCATTAGATTATCTGATAAAATTAATGACCATGATTTGCCTAATCCATGCAGCATTAAAGTATCTCTTTAGGCAAAAGTAAGGCATGGATATGAAATCCAGGTTAAGAGATGGTGCTGTGTTTTAAATTGATTCACAGTTTGACAGAGCAAAACAATCCTTATCAAGAAAACAATTTTCAAAGCCCATCTTGTATTGAAGAAACTCATACAAGTGTAAAAGGAAGGATTAGGGTAGGGCCAGGGACAGTGGGGTAGGTATGGCTTGTAGTTAGGACATGTAGACAGATGTGTCACCCAGACTTATTAAACAAGGGAACTGAATTTTTAATTGAAATTTCTGTTGAGATAATTGTGAAGTCACATATATATGTAAGAAATAATAAAGATTGCTGTACACTTTCCAAGTTTTCCCCAAAGATAGCATTTTGCAAAACTATAGTATAATATCACAAGGATGACACTGTATAACACCATAGTTAGTTCTATAACGTGACGTAACTATAAATACAGTATAATATCACAACCAGGATAATGATACATTGATTTTATTCAAATTTCCCCAGTCTTCTCTGTACTTGGAGTGGGTAGATGTGTGCAGATGTGGTTACATACAATTTCATCACCCACGTAGGTCTGTGTATCCACTGCCAGTGTAAAAATACGAAACAGTTCCCACACCACAAAATCCCACATATTGCCCTTTTATAACCACATCCACCTCTCTCCTGTTGACCCTTCATCCATAAACCATATCAACCACTAATATTTCCTCTGTTTCTAAAATGAGGTCATTTCAAAATGTTACATAAAGGAAATAGTACAGTATGTACCCTTCAAAGATTATGTTTTCTCCCCAACTTAACATGATACCTTGGAGAATCATCAAGCTGTTGCATGTTTCTTTTAATAGCCAAGTAGTATTTCAAGTTTTTGACATACTATGTTTCACATGTTGAAGGGCATCTGGGTTAATTCAAGGTTTAGGCTATTACAAATAAAACTGCTATGGGCTTCCCTGGTGGCGCAGTGGTTGAGAGTCCGCCTGCCGATGCAGGGGACACGGGTTCGTGCCCCGGTCCGGGAACATCCCACATGCCGCGGAGCGGCTGGGCCCGTGAGCCATGGCCGCTGAGCCTGCGCGTCCGCAGCCTGTGCTCCGCAACGGGAGAGGCCACAACAGTGAGAGGCCCGCGTACCACAAAAAATAAAAAAAAAAAAACTGCTATGGACATTCCTGTACAGTTTGTGTGTGTGTGTGTGTGTGTGTGTGTGTGTGTGTGAACATAGATTTCATTTATTTGCATTAAATGCCCAAAAATGCAATTGCTAGGTCATACAGTACTTGCATGTTTAGATTTATAAGAGAATTGAGTTTTTAATTGAAGTATAGTTGATTTACAATACTATATTAATTTCAGGTGTACAGCACAGTAATTCAGTATCTTTACAGATTATACTCATTAAAAGTTATTACAAAATAATGGGTATTAATTCCCTGTGCTGTACAAATACATCTTTGTTGTTTATCTTTTTTTGTGTGTGGCACGCGGGCCTCTCACTGCTGTGGCCTCTCCTGTTGCGGAGCACAGGCTCTGGACGCACAGGCTCAGTGGCCCAGCTGCTCCGCGGCATGTGGGATCTTACCAGACCGGGCATGAACCCGTGTCCCCTGCATCGGGACCCCCAACCACTGTGCCACCAGGGAAGCCCTGTTTATCTATTTTATACATAGTAGTTTACATCAATTAATCCATACACATATCTTGCTCCTCCTCCATTCCCTCTACTCACTGGTAACCACTAGTTTGCTTTCTATATCTGTGAGTCTTTCTGTTTTGCTATATACACTCATTTTATTGTTTAGATTTCACATATAAGTGATATCATACAGTATTTGTCTTTCTATCTCTGACTTATTTCACTAAACATAACATTCTCTAGGCCCATCCTCATTGCTGCAAATGGCAGAATTTCATTCTTTTTTTATGGCTGAGTAACATTCTATCGTGTGTGTGTGTATGGTGTATGTGTATGCCACATCTTCTTTGTGCATTCTTCTGTTGATGAACTCTTGGGTTGCTTTCACATCTTAGCTATTGTAAATAGAGCTGCTATGAACATTGGGGTGCATGTATCTTTTCAAAATTAGTGTTTTCATTTTTTCTGGATATATACCCAAGAGGGAATTTCTACGTCATAGGGTAGTTCTATATATTTTTTTTTGAGAAACCTCCATATTTTTTCCATAGTGGCTGCACCAACATTTCCTTTTTTCCACATCCTCACCAACATTTGTAGACTTTTTGATGACAGCCATTCTGACAGGTGTGAGGTGATATCTTATTGTTGTTTTGATTTCCATTTCTCTAGTAATTAGCAATGTTGAAAATCTTTTCTTGTGCCTGTTATCCATATGTATGTCTTCTTTGGAGAAATGTTTACACAGGTCTTCTGCCCATTTTCTAATCAAGTTATTTGGTTTTTTTTGTTATTGAGTTGTATGAGTAGTTTGTATATGTTGGATATCAAGCCCTTATAAGGCATATCATTTACAAATAATTTCTCTCATTCTGTAGGCTGTCTTTTGGTTTTGTCCATGGTTTCCTTTGCTGGGAAAAAGCTTTTAAGTGTAATTAGGTCCCATTTGTTTATTTTGGCTTTTATCTCCTTTGCCTTAGGAGACAGATCCAAAACAGTATTTCTCAATTTAAGTCAAAATGTGTTCTGATTATGTTTTCTTCTAGGAACTCTATGGTTTCAGGTCTTACTTTCAAGAATTTATTCCATTTTGATTTTATTATTGTATGTAGAATGAAGAAATGTTCTGATCTCATTCTTTTACATGTAGCTGTCCATTTTTCCCAGCATCATTTATTGAAAGACAGTCTTTTCTCCATTGTGTATTCTTGCCTTGTTTGTCACAGATTAATTGACGATTGGATTGTGAGTTTATTCCTGGGCTCTGTATTCTGTTCCATTGATCTGTTGTGTCTGTTTTTGTGCAAGTACTATGCAGTTTTTATGACTATAGCTTTGCAGTATAGTCTGAAGTCTGGAAGGATACCTCCAGCTTTATTCTTTATTTTTTCAAGATTGTTTTGGCAATTCAGGGTGTTTTGTGGTTCCAAATACATTTTAGGTTTATTTGTTCTAGTTCTGTGAAAAATGTCATAGGTAGTTTGATAAAGATTGCATTGAATCTGTAGATTGCTTTAGTTAGCATGAACATTTTAACAGTATTAATTATTCCAATCCGAAAGCACAGGATAAATGAGATGATTTTTACTCTGTTTCTGATAGTTCATTGTTAGTGTATGGAAAAGCAACAGATTTCTGTATATTAATCTTGTATACTGAAAGTTTACTATTAGTTCTAATAGTTTTTTGATGAATACTTTAGGATTTCCTATATAAAGTATCATGTCATCTGCAAATAGTGACAATTTTTCTTCTTCCCTTCCAGTTTTGATGGCTTTTATTTCTTTTTCTTATCTGATTGCTGTGGCTATGACTTCCACTACTATATTAAATAGAAGTGATAAGAGTGGGCATCCTTGTCTTATTCCTGAATTTGGAAGAAAGGCTTTCAACTTTTCACCATTGAGTATGATATTAGCTGTAGATTTGTCATAATTAACCTTTATTATGTTAAGATGTTTTCCGTCTAATCCTACTTTGTTCTGAGTTTTTATAATGAATGGATGATGAATTTTGTCAAAGGCTTTTTCTGTGTCTGTTGAAATGATCATGTAATTTTTATCCTTCCTTTTGCTAGTATGGTATATTACGTTGGTTGATTTGCAAATATTGAACCACCCTTGCACTCTTGGAATAAATCTCATTTGATCATGGTATATTATCCTTTTAATGTATTATTGGATTTGGTTTACTAATATTTTGTTGAGAATTTTTACATCTATAATCATCAAAGATATTGGCCTTAACTTTTTTTTTTGGTATTTTTTCTGGTTTTGGTATCAGGGTGATGGTGGCTTCATAGAATGAATTTGGAAGTGTTCTGTCTTTTTTGGAAGAGTGAGAGGAATAGGTATTAGCTCATCTTTATATATTTGGTGTAATTCCTTTGTGAAGTTGCTCAATCCTGGAATTTTGTTTGCTGGGAATATTTTTTTATTATTAGAAATTCAATTTCACTGTTACTGATCAGTCTGTTCAAATTGTCTGTTTCTCTTTGGTAAGTTGCATCTTTCTCGAAACTTGTCCATTTCTTCTAGGTTGTCCAGCTTTTTTGGCATATAACTGTTCATACTATTCTCTTATGACGTTTTGCATCTCTGTGGTATTGGTTATTTCTCCTCTTTCCGTTCTTATTTTGTTTATTTAGGTCCTCTTTCTTTTCTTCTCAGTGAGCCTGGCTAAAGGTTTATGAATTTTGTTTATCCTTTCAAAAAATAAGCTCTTGATTTTATTGACCTTTCCCTTTTTTTGGCTTTTATCTTACTTATTTCCTCTCAGGTCTTTATTATTTTCTTCCTTCTTCTGACTTTGGCCTTAGTTTCTTCTTCTTTTTCTAATTTCTTTAGGTAGTAGCTTATGTCACTTATTTGAGATTTTCTTGTTTCTTGAGGGAGGCCTATATTGCTATAAACTTTCCCCTTAGAACTGATTTTGCTGCATCCCATAGATTTTGGAGTGTTGTGTTTCCATATCCATTTGTCTTGAGGTGTTTTATGATTTCTTCTTTGACTTCTTCATTGATTCATTGTTTTTGTAGTAGCATGAAGTTTAGTCTCCACATGTTTGTTCTTTTCCTATTTTTCTCTCTATAATTGGTTTCTAACTTCATACTGTTGTGATCAGAAAAAAGTCTTAATAATAATTCATATCCTCCTAAATTTGTTGAGACTTGTTTTGTGGCCTAGCATGTGATCCACCCTGGGGAATATTCCATGTGCACTTGAAAAGAACATGTATTCTTCTGTGTTTGGATATTATGGCCTGTAGATATCTATTAAGTCCAACTGGTCTATTGTGTCATTTAATGCTACTGTTGCCTTACTGATTTTCTGTCTGGACAGTCTGTCCAATTATGTAAGAGGGTGTAAAATCCCCTATTATTACTGTATTATTACCAATTTCTCTCTTTTTATCTGTTAGTTTTGCTTTATATATTTTGGGGCTCCTGTATTGGGTGCATATATGTTAACAAGTTTAATATCCTTATATATTGTTCCTTTTATCATTGTATAATGCCCATCTTTGTTTTGTTATAGCATCTGTTTTAAAGTCTATTTCATGTGGTATGAGTTTTGCTACCCTCACTTTTTTGTCATTTCTGTTTGCACGAAATATCTTTTTCTATCCCCTCACTTTCAGTCTATGTGTGTCTTTAGCTTTGAGGTGAGTCTCTGGTACATAGTATATGGAAGAATTTTTTTTAATCTAATCAGCCACCCTATGTCTTTTAATTGGAGCATTTAATCTATTGACATTTTAGGTAATTATTGATAGGTATGTATTTATTGCCATTATATTACTTGTTTCCTGTTTACTTTTGTTGTTTTTCTCTGTTCATTTCTTCTTCTTTTGGTTTCTTCCCTTGTGGCTTGATTATTTTCTTTAGTATTATGCTGTGCTGTTTTCTTTTTAGTTTTTGTGTACCTATTGTAGGTTTTTAAGTTTTGGTTAGCATGGGGTTGATATATACTGACCTATAACTAAATCTACATGTTTTAAGCTGGTAGTCACTTAAGTTCAAATACATTCTAAAAGATCTACATTTTTACGCTCCTCCCCCATATTTTGTATTTTGATGTCATCTTTTACAACTTCATGCTTATCTCTTAACTATTTATTGTAGTTATAGTTTCTTTTAAATTTTTTTTTCTTTTAATCTTTGTGTTGGCTTATTTAAGCAGTCAATCCTCAGTCCTTATTATATATTTGCCTTTTCTAGTGGTATTTTCCTTTTCTCATATATTCTTCCTTTTTTCCATTTAGAGAAGACCCTCTACCATTTCTTTTAGTGTAGGTTTAGTATTGATGAACTCTTTCAGTTTTTGCTTGTCTGAGAAGTTCTTCATCTCTCCTTCAATTCTAAATATCATCTTACTGGCTAGAGTATCCTAAATTGCAGGTATTTTCCTTTCAGGACGTTGACTATATCATGGTACTCCCTTCTGGCCTGCAAAGTTTCTGCAGAGAAATCAGCTGATAGCCTTATGGGATTTCCTTGTATATGACTCCTTGTTTTTCTCTTTCTGCCTTTAGAATTCTCTCTTTAACTTTTGCCATTTTAGTCATGATATATCTTGGTGTGGGTCTGTTTGGAATCATCTCATTTGGGCCCTTCTGTTCTGCTTGTACATGGATATTTGTTTCCTTCTTCAGGTTTGGGAATTTTTCAGCCATATTTTCCTTAAATACTTTTTTTTTTCTGCACCATGCAGCTTGTGGGATCTTTGTTCCCTTACTAGGGATTGAACCTGGGCCCTTAGCAGTGAGAGTCCAGAGTCCTAACGGACTGCCAGGGAATTCCCCCTCAGATACTTTTTTGATCTCCTCCTCTCTTCTCTTTCTGGGACCCCCTATAATGTGAATGTTGGTGCACTTAATATTATCCCCAAAATCTCTTAAACTGTTTTCATTTTTCATTTTTTTCTTTTTGCTGTTCTGATTGGGTGATTTCCATTATTCTACCTTCTAGATCATTTATGCATTCTTCTGTATCACTTTGTCAGCTAGTCATTCCTTCTAATATGGTTTTTATTTCAGTTATTGAATTCACTTTTGATTGGGTCTTTTTTTATCTTCTCATTCCTTGTTAAAATTTTCACTGTGTTCACCTGTTCTTTTCCCTAATTCAGTTAACATTTTTATTACCGATGCTTTCACTTCTTTGATAAAATATTTATTTCTGTTTCATTATATTTCCAGGGGTTTTCTCTTGCTCTTTCAGTTGAGAGCTTTTCATCTGCTTTTTCATTTTGCTTAACTTTTTCTGCCTCTGCAAATTTAGTTGAAATGTAATCTTGAGGGGCTTCTTATGTGGGAGCATCCTTATACAGACTGTGTGTGCCCAAAGTCTTTGGTGGGAGTCCTGGATTTGACATGGATGCAAGCCACTCTTTCCTCAAGGTATGCTGCAGTTATAAACTTGGTAGGGGGTTGGACTTGAGATGGAGGGGCTAGAGCTGGAGCCAGGTGTGAGGTGGGATTTCCCCTCTGTTCTGTGGCCATCACCACCCTATTGGGGGTGGGGTCTGATCCCAAGTCACTGGAGCAGAAGCTCCAAGCTGGCTCTGTTCCCTTTGAGTGTGTGTTTTCCCCTCTCCCCACACCAGGAGTCTTGCCCCAGGTGGTGGGGGGATGAGTTGCTGAAGCAAGGGGAGCCCTTGTGGGCTCTCAGCTCATGTCAGCTTCAGACAGAGGTCCAAGCTGTCTCCGGTGCACTGCCTATTCTGGCGTCTGCAGTTGTTTCCCTCACTCTACATAGGTGCTGCCTCAGGTGCAAGATCCCTTTGTCCCTCACAACTGATCACTGTCCCCAGCCTCGGCAGTCCTTGCCCTGTTGTGGAGGCACAGCACAGGGCAGGCAGGGCCCATATGGACTCTTGGCATATATCAGGGTGTGAAATGTACTGGAGCAGCTGCCTTCAGAGATCTGGGCTGCTTCAGATACACTGCTTGAGTAATTGCCAACAATGGCCACCACTGCCCCACAGGTTCTACCCTGAGAATGGGTCACCTCTGTCCTATGGCTTTCTTTTCGGCTGTTATGGCCATCCCAGATCCAGTGCCTTGCTGTGATGTGGAGTGAGCAGGGCCAGAGAATTTGCTCATCTTGGGCTAGGGCACCTGCGGAGGTAGTTGTGGGAAACTTGGCTACCACCAGAGCGGTCCTTTCTCCACCCTGCCTCAGGGACAAGCCAAGGCACTCACACTCCTCATGAGCAGAGTCCAGGCTTTCCCCAGACCTCAAGTTAGTCCCAGTGGTCCTGCAACCAGCCAAGGGGGGCTTGTCTCCCTCAAATAGAACCCCAGGACTGGGACACCCAATCTGCAGCTCTCACTGCTTACTCTCCAGAGTTTGTGTCCACCTGTGTCTTCTCTCTTTACCTCTGAGTCCCCTCCCAAGAGCACAGGTCCCAACCTGATTGATTTTCTTCCCTTACTACCTGATTGTGTGTGTATCTTTCTTACAGCCTTGGTTGTACAGAGTCATTCTGTCAGTTTCCAGTTAGTTTTCAGTGAGAATTATTTCACTTGTAGATGTATTTTTGATGTGTTCATGGTCGGGAGGGGTTGAGCTCTACATCCTCTTACTTCATCATCTTGACTGGTCTCTCTCCTATGAAGTATGTGTTAATTAAAGTCTATCTTTCATCTTATATTTTCATGCCTTTCTCTGATGATATTTTCATTTGAGTGATGCATGCAGTTTATATCAATGATATGTATACTTCTTTCAGTGGAGTTGCTAATTTTCATTTCACTTCATAAGTGATGACCTTTTTGGCTGCCTCATCTTGAGGCTTTCATGAAAATTTGATTATTTTCAGTCATCATTTCCCTTTGTTCTAGGCTGAGGATCTCCTTGCCTTTCCTGAAACTTGATACATTTGCTTCTGCTTTAGCCTCTTGCTGTTTCCTCTGCCCTGAAAGCCAGAATTTGAGTTTTAATTTACACTCAGAGCACTGTGTTTTTCTTTTCTCTTTAACTTTTTTATTGTGGAAAAACACTTGAGATCTACCTATTTAACAAATTTTTCACATGTACAATACATTCTTAACTTCATATACTATGTTGTACAGCAGATCTCTAGAATTTATTCATGGTTCATAACAGAAATTTTATACCCATTGAAGAAAAACTCCCATCTTCCCCTACTGTCAGCCCCTGGCAACTCCCATTCTACTCTCTGATTCTGTGAGTTTGACTATTTAGATACCTCAGAACGGTGAAATCACGCAGTATTTGTCTTTCTGTCTCTGGCTTATTTCACTTAGAATAATGTCCTCCAGGTTCTTCCATATTGTCACAAATAGTAGTATTTCCTCCTTTTCTAAGGCTGAATAATATTCCATTGTATGTATAAACCACATTTCTTTATCCATCTATCCATCATCAACCATTTAGGTTATTTCCATATCTTAGTTACTGTGGAAAATGCTGCATAGAATATGTGAGTGCAGATATTACTTCAAGATCTTGATCTCAGTTCTTTTGAATACATATTCAGAAGTGGGATTTCTGGGTCATATGGTCATCCTATCTTGAATTCTTCGAGAAACCTTCATACTGTTCTGTATAGTGACTGCACTATTATACATTCCCATGAACAAGGTACAAGACTGCCCCTTTCTCCATATCCTTGCCAACACTTATCTTAGACACACTTTTTTATAACAGCCATTGAAACAGGTGTGAGGTGATATCTTATGGCTTTGATTTGCATTTTCATGATGGTTAGTGATGTTGGGCACCATTTTCTATACTTGTTGGCAGTTTGTATGTATTCTTTGCAGAAATGTCTACTCAAGATTTTTGTCCTTTTTTTTTTTTTTTTTTTTTTTGTGGTACGTGGGCCTCTCACTGTTGTGGCCTCTCCCCTTGCAGAGCACAGGCTCCGGACATGCAGGCCCAGCGGCCATGGCTCACGGGCCCAGCCGCTCCGCAGCATGTGGGATCTTCCCGGACCAGGGCACAAACCCGTGTCCCCTGCATCGGCAGGCAGACTCTCAACCACTGCACCACCAAGGAAGCCCTTTTGTCCATTTTTAATTGAGTTACTTGGGGCTTTTTGCTACTGAGCTATAGAAGTTCTTTATGTGTTTTGGGTATTAATTCCTCGTCATATAGAGGTTTTCAAATATTTTCTTTCAGGCCATATGTTGCCTTTTCGTTTTGATGATTGATTCCTTTTCTGTGCATAGCTTTTTGGTTTGAAATAGTCTCACTTGTTTATTTTTACTTTTGTTGCCTGTGCTTTTGGTGTCACATCCAAGAAATCACTGCCAAGCCCAATGTCAAGAAGTTTTCTTCTAGGAGTTTTAAATTTCAAGTCTTACCTTTAAGTGTTTAATCCATTTTGAGTTGATTTTTATGTGTTATGTAAGATGAGAATCCAATTTCATTCTTTTGCATGTGAATATCTAGCTCTCCTAATGCCATTTACTGCAGAACCAAACTTTCCCTGTTGTGTGTTCTTGGCACTCGTAGAAAATCAGCTGATTGTATGTGGGTGGGTTTATTCCTGTACTCTCATTGTATTCCATTTGTCTCTATGTTTGTGTTTATGCCAGTACCATCGTTTTAATTGCTGTGCTTTGTACTATATTTTGAAATCAGGATGTGGGATACCTCTAGCTTTATTCTTTCTCAAGATTACTTTGGCTATTTGGGGTCTTTTGTGGGTCTGTATGAATTTTAAGATTTTTTTCTGTTTCTATAAAAAATACCATTGGGATTTTGATGAAGAGAGCATTGAATCTGTAAATCACTTTGGGTAGTGTGGATATTTTAACAATATTGTCTTCCAATCTATAACAGTGGAATGGCTTTCCATTTATTTGCATCTTTTTTAATTTCTTTCATCAGTGTGGTGATGTTCAGTGTACAAATTTTTCACCTCCTTAATTAAGTTTATTACCAAGTATTTTATTCTTTTTGATGCTATTGTAAATGAGATTTTTTTCTTAATTTCCTTTACAGATAGTTCATTGTTAGTATATAGAAACACAACTGTATTTTGTGAGTTGATTTTGTATCCTGCAAAGTTACTAAATTTGTTGATTAGTTATGATAATTGTTTGTGAAATCTTTAGAGCTTTCTATATATAAGTTCATGTAATTTACAAACAGATCATTTTACTTCCAGTTGAAATCAACTGAATATTTTTGAAAGTCCATATTAGATAAGTGAAGACAGACAGACTGTAGGAGTACTGGTTGAAAATAAACTGGAGACAGAGATAGTTATCTAGGCCTATGGAGTAGCTAAAGTGGTTGATGATAGAATAGTAAGATAGCCAAAGTTGTATTATGCTTGTCTACGTTGAAGACCTAAAATTTAGGTTTCCTTTCAACCTAAAATTGAAAGGAATCCTGGAAATGGAATACAACTAAAGATTTGAGCTTTTCATGTAACTTTAGATCAATGATAATTCACTGTATATTTATTAGCAAGTTGTAGAATAAAATCAAAATCTCTTGATCCAAATTCTTAGTTTTCTGTTAGTAACTACATGACTACTCATGCAGCCATGTCATGCAGTTATTAATTCAGCCTATAATGTCAAATTGACTGAAACTCTGTTAAAATATTTATACTACTTAATATAAAATGTAACTAGAAAGAGAAAAATCTAAATTCATTTGCAGATACATGCTTAATATCTTAAATCCAAGATACCCATTAAAAATAGGTATCTCTATATTCTAATGTCAGTGAATTTTACATTTCTTTTTTATTATATAAGTTTCAGGTGTACAACACTATAATTCAACATCTGTATACATTACATAGTGATCACCCCTAAAGTCTAGTTACCATCTGTCACCAGACAATTGACCCCCTTCACCAACCACCAGCCACCTTCCTATCTGAGAACAACTGATCTGTTCTCTGTATCTATAAGTTTGTTTTTGTTTTGTTTTTAGATTCCACATATGAGGGAAATCATATGGCATTTGTCTTTTCCTTCTGAATTATTTCATTTAGCATAATCCCCCCCAAGATAATGCATGTTACCACAAATGACAAGGTTTCCTTTTTTATGGCTGAGTAGTGTTCCATTGTGTGTATATACCACGTCTTCTTTATCCATTCATCCATCAGTGAACACTTAGGTTGTTTCTATATCTTGGCTACTGTAAATAATACTATAATAAAAATAGGGGTGCATGTATATTTTTAAATTCATGTTTTTGTATTCAGATAAATACACAGAAGTGGAATAGCTGCATCATATGGTAGTTCTATTCTTACATTTTTGAGGGGTCTCCATACTGTTTTCCATAGTGGCTTCACCAATTTATATTCCCATCAGCAGTGTATGAGGGCTCTTTTTTCTCTGTATCCTCTCCAACACTTGTCTTTACTTGTCTTTTTTATAATAGCCATACAAACAGGTGTGAAATGATATCTTACTGTGGTTTTGATTTGCATTTCTAACTAACAGTTAGTGATATTGAACATCTTTTCATGTGCTGTTTGATTACCTATGCCTTATGTGGAAAAATGTCTATTCAGATCTTTTGTCAGTTTTTTAATCAGATTGTTTGCTTTTATGTTGTTGAATTGTATGTGTTCTTTATATATTTTGGATATTATCCCTTATCAAATATATGGTTTTCAAATATCTTCCATTCAGTAGGTTGCCTTTTCATTTTGATGATGGTTTTCTTCACTGTGCAGAAGTTTTTTAGTTTGATGTAGTCCTATTTGTTTATTTTTGCTTTCATTTCCCTTTCCTTTAATCAGTGTCTTATCGTTTTCAGTGTACATGTCTTTCATCTCCTTGGTTAAATTTATTCATAGATATTTTATTATTTTTTACACAATTGTAAATGGCATTGGTTTCTTCATTTCTTCCCAATAGTTTGTTATTACCATATAGAAATGCCACAGAGTTCTGTATATTGATTTTATATCCTTTGACTTACTGAATGCATTTGTTAGTTATAACAATGTTTTTTGGTGAGTTCTTTAGAGTCTTCTCTATATATTATCAATGACATTTACAGTGTCATCTACTTTTCTGATTTGGATGCTTTTTATTTCTTTTTCTTGCCCAATTGCTGTGGCAAGGACTTCCAAGTCTATGTTGAATAAAAGTGGCAAGAGTGGGCATCTTTATCTTGTTCCTGATCTT
This sequence comes from Neophocaena asiaeorientalis asiaeorientalis, assembly GCF_003031525.2. Lineage (NCBI taxonomy): Eukaryota > Metazoa > Chordata > Mammalia > Artiodactyla > Phocoenidae > Neophocaena > Neophocaena asiaeorientalis. Next base: position 942,086 of record NW_020171993.1, read on the forward strand.
AGGAGAACATTTTTAGCTTTTTCTTGTTTAGTATGATGTTAGCTGAAGGTTTGTCATATATGGACTTTATTATGTTGAGGTACATTCCCTCTGTACCTACTTTGTTGAGAGTTTTTATCATAAGTGGATGTTGAATTTTGTCGTATGTTTTTCCTACATCTATTGAGATAATCATGTGATTTTTATCCATCATTTTGTTAAGGTGGTGTAGCACATTGATTGCTGTGTGGATGCTGAACCATCTTTGCATCCCTGGAATAAATCCCATTTGATTGTGGTGTATGATCCTTTTAATGTATTGTTGAATTCAGTTTCCTCCTAATATTGTGTTGAGGATTTTAGCATCTATATTTATCAAGGATATTGACCTTTAATTATCTGTTTTTGTGGTGTCCTTGTCTGGTTTTGGTATCAGGGTAATGCTGGCCTCTTAAGATGTATTTTGAAGTGTTCCCTCCTCTTCAATTTTTTGGAAAAGTTTGAGAAGGATAGGCATTCAGTCTTCTTCAAATGTTTGGCAGAACTCACCACTGAAGCTGTCTGATCTTGGACTTCTGTTTGCTGGGAGGTTTTTTATTATTGATTCAATCCCCTTACTAATAATTGGTCTATTAGGGTTTTCTATAATATACTTATTTGTATTTCTGTGGTATCATTTGTAATATCTCCCCTTTCACTTATGATTTTACTTATTTGAGCCATCTCTCTTTTTTAGCTAAAGGCTTGTTGAGTTTTACATTTCTTAAATATTTTTTCTTTGACATACTACACTAACTCATCTTTCATTGGCGTAGAATAATTGAGTAATGAGTTAAAGAGAATAGATTTAGCTTGTCCATTTGGTGCTCTGACATGGTCATCTATTTAGTACTAAAATACAGAAGACTTAAACATGCTTCTACGTTACTTCTGAGAGACTTCTGCCCCAAGGACTTAAGGAGCTTGCAAATTCCACTTCCTCCTGCCCTCACTAGCAGGATCAAGAATCCTAGCTCTACCTCAATTAAATTGAGTGAAAGAAGGTGATTACCTACCTCAGCATTCTCTGCCACACATCACTCATAAAACCACTGGCACACTACTGGACCACCCACTCCCTAGGCTCAGCCCCACATTCTCAGCTACATTTTCCCATATTCCCTTTTTCTAAGCCCTTTCACCAAGGAATTAATATTGTCCCATCTACACGCCCTGCTTAAGCCTTTTGAAAATTTGGCTCCTGTGAGAACTGGGGAGAGTGAGTGTAGGTGGATGTGGTGGCCAGGTTGTCATCAGTGGGTAACATGGCATAAAGAAAAAACAAGTTTCTTAAACCTAGACAGGTCTGGATTCAAATCATGCTATGTCTCATGTTACTATCTGCATAACTTGGACAAGTTATTCATGTATTCTGAGACTCCATTTGTTTTTTTAACTAATCAAAATGGGAATAAATATGCTGCTTCCACAAGATTGTTTTAAGGAGGATATGAAATAATAAATGTGAAGCCATAAAATAAGAATTAGGTGTTCAGTTCCCTCCCATGCCCTTGCTGTCAGTATAAATCTGGAGGCACCAACTGTAGATAGTCATTGATTAAAAGCAATTGCTCGGGAGACTTCACATTCCTCAGGGCACTTGACTGTACACTTATTTAAAGTGTGTTTATTTATGTAAACCATACTTCACTGAAGCCAATTTCAAAAAGGGTGATGCTTGAAAACAAACTAAACTCAGAATATCTCTAGACCTCTCATGCTACCTTCCTTTTCTAATGGATGCACATCCTCTTTTTTACAAGCACCCCTCTCTTCTCAACCAGAGAAAGGAGAGACTGGAGAGGAATTTATTAGCAAATTTCAAAGAGTAAAAAAGGCCTCTGCAACTGCTTAGACTCAGAATTATCTTATGACTGTTGCTACAGACCCTTATGTTCAAGGTGAAAAAAAATGTTAGTGTGCCCTTAAGAATATCTTAGGTTGATTAGTGGCTCCTGGCTATCTCCTCTTTCTACTCTGCAGTCAGTAGAGAGGTACCCTAGAATGAATAAGGCAGTGACTTCAATAAGTTTTACTAGTTGGTCATCACTCTGGAAAATATATAATATATTGATGACTCAGAAACAAATGAGTACATAATATTTCAAATGATCCCTGTGTTAGAAAGACCCATAGTCTCCCTATTTTCCATTATTCATGTGGAACACTTCAATGGTATCAAACAACAAAATGTAAATGCATTCTATAAAACATGATACTGATTCCCTCTGATAATGCTGGGGTTTTTTTTCCCCTACACTCAATCTGGCTGTTGGAACTTTGATTTCTTTTATATTTAGTGGTGTGTGTGTATTTACCTTTTCTTTGAGATGAAATCTCTTTAGAGCACTATTAACAAATTTTACTATACAACTGAGCTTCTCTATGTTTTCTTATGTTTAGAAAGATGCTGAATTTCATTGGCTCAAAGTGCTTATTTTTCAGTTGGAATTGTAAACCAGAGAAATTATTTTACAAAAACAAATTTTTCATATTTAAAATTTTTTCTTGCCTAGAGGTACTCTATGATTTATTTCATTCCTCTTCTGGTTACATGATTTAAAGACACAATAGATAAAACATACTCTAATGCAGTTTTTTCTGTGCTTGCATCTTTTATTTAATTTTTTTATATTACTAATCCAAGGCAATCTCCTTTTGGTTTTCAGTTCTCTAAGCTGTGAATAATCAGTATCTTAAACATTCTTCTGATAAAATAAGGTCTACATTTTCTATGCTACATTTTGGATAATTTGGATTTTATTCTATATTTTGTGTCCTATATTTTAGATAAGTTAACAGTGGATGTTGGCATGAAGTTGATAATAGTTGATTTTTCATGGTAAAAAGAAGTTATTAAGATCTCAATGGAGGCTAGTTTCCACTTCCTGTGGTGGCAAGTTTTCTGACTATATGAGTCAGGAACTCTGAACTATACTTTTGATTATTTCTACCTACACTAATTCCATCCATTCATTAAGATAAAGCTTAGATATTATCTCCTTCATAAAACCTCCTCACTCTGGTCATAACTACTTTTTTCTCCATCTGCTTAACTCCCATAATCTTGGTCTTTTCATCCTGTATGGCACCCATCCTGATATAAATTATAATACGGTTATTTGTCAACATGTAGAATCTCCCTCAGTAGGTTATAAAATTCTTTAGCAGCACAACAATCTCTAATCTACCATCTGATTCTTCACAGCATCAAGTATACCGCTTTATATATATGTTACTAAATACATGTTCAGTGAATGGATAAATGGGTGAGTGAGTTAAGCATTTTAGGTAGTTTTTTTCTAATCAGGTGATATTTGTACACATTTTTAAGAATAAAAAACATGACATTTCAAATTATCCTTGTACGGGCTCCCCTGGTGGCGCAGTGGTTGAGGGTCCACCTGCCGATGCAGGGGACGCCGGTTCGTGCCCCGGTCCGGGAGGATCCCACATGCCTCGGAGCGGCTGGTCCCGTGGGCCATGGCCGCTGGGCTTGCGCGTCCGGAGCCTGTGCTCTGCGGCGGGAGAGGCCACAGCAGAGGGAGGCCCGCGTACTGCAAAAAAAAAAAATAAATTAATTAATTAAAAAAATTATCCTTGTAGTTTCAAATGCCTATTAATTGTCCAGGCAAGTATAACCCACATATTAATGCCAGAACTTTCATGGCCCATTGTCAGTATGTCACATTTAAAGAAATGTGTGTCTGATTATTAACGCTGTGAAGAAAATTATAGAATTTTACTGTACCCTGAAGAGTGTCACAAGAGTTTTACATAGTACATCAGGTAACAGAGTTCCTAAAAATACTCTAGATATTTCTTTCCCATTCGTGACTTCAACTAAGAACCTTTCATTTTCTCCATGGAGTTCTTTCACAATTAGGACTGCCAGACTACGTAGTTCCAGAAGGTATGTGCATGTCAATATCTATGGGGAAAATTCCTCATGGAATTGTGCCATGTACCACCTGACCAGCCATATACAGCATCCCTGCAATCACACTACTCCCCATTCATTTATACCTTCTCTATATTATATTAGTTGTACACAAAATCCTTACACGTGACTCAGCCATCTGCAACCCCTGAGAAGTGCAGTTCCTTGGGTGATCAGCTTTTCTCTTGAGAATTGATGTCCCTGGCAATTCTAATGAATAAGGGTCTCTACCTAAAAGACAAAACTCAATTATAAGCAAAATTCAACAAAAACATTCTAGATTTGCTTTCTGACCCTTAGCTGGAAAAACTAATTCATTCATTTACTCAAAACCTGAAAACCTACTGGATGTAGGAAACTATACTCTCTAGAGAAAATAAAATATTAAATAGTGTCCCTGATTTTAAGGAATTAAAGCTCAAGTATGGAAGCCAAACAAATAAATAGGCAATTATATGTGCTAAGTACTATTAAGAGAGTAGGTAGGTGCTGATAAAGAAATATAGATGAATGAATTAATCAGGGCATGAAGGTCAGATAAAGCATTTTGAAGAACTTTTATTCATTTATTTAACTAGTATTTATTAAGTCAGGTGCAGTACTAGGTTCTGGTACTACAAAGGTGAGTAAATCAAATCTGGTCCCTTCCCTATCTGATGGAAAGTTCGCTAAGTGAGCTTCTGTGAGGATTAGTAAGAGTTCAAGTTAAGAAGTCTGGACTTTATTCTGAGGGAAATGTGGAACTATTAATGGTTTTTAAGGTTGTGATTGGCAAAATCAGATTGGTATGATATGAAGATCATTTGGGATAGGGCAGGCAAAAATGTGAAAGACTGAAATCAAAAAAACGGAATACTATGGTAATAATTTCTCTGTAAAGTAAGCACAGCACTGGTGAAGAGGAAGAACTGAAGAGTGACTTCAGGAAGATGGGGAAGTAGAAGTTTTGTATTGTCATCCCCCCAAAAAACACTGATTTTCACAATTACCCACAGATGAAAGTATCTTTGTGGGAGTCTGGAGTCCCAGCAGAGAGGTTCCAGCACACCACTGGAGTGAAAAATCTGATACTAGATGCACTGAAGAGGGTAAGAACAGTTTCACTTCACTTGCATCACTCTGTGACCACAGAGGTACATCAGCTCAGTGCCAAGAAACTCCATTTGTCCCCAGTTTCTCCCATGAGGAAAAGTGAGAGCATAGTGAGTGAGTGAATACCCAGCTTCTCCAGCTGTGTAGGACACTGCAACAGAGGGCCATTTATTTCATTCCTCACCCAGAATACTGAGGTTATCTATATGACTGAGGGTCTGGTAGAGTCTAGGAGCATAACAGTCAGGACTGGGAAATCATTAAAGCGATATGGATCCTACTAACCACTTTTAACACTCCATCAATAACCTGCCCATAAGCTGCTGGGGATGCCTCACCTGTGGACCCTCCCAACTGGCCCATGTACATCTCCAGTACTCCTTCAACCTCACCTACACACTCCCAACATGACTAGCTATCTATCTTTGCCCGTGTGGGCAGCAAGTAAAAGCCATTGCAAATGCAGAGCATGAGAAGAAAGTTGACCCAACTCTGCAGGATTGGGAGAAATTACACAAATTTGAGCATTTCAGGACACTGCTCTAGGGAAAGCAAATACAAAGTTGTCAGCACTCAGCCTTGTTTTGCAGGATTGAGTCATAAAATTATAAGAATTCCTCCCAAAGAAGGAGCAAGAAATGTGGAGCAGACAAACCCATAGAAGAGATCTGAGAAGTCCCACAGTCGTTAGTAGGAAAGATTTTTGAAGGTATTTCTTTCCCAAAGCCAATCAATAATGTAGAAGGTGATTGTTTCTTGAAATGCAAGGACAGCAACACAAAACTTCAAGGAATAGGAAAAAATTAAGCAAGCATGACACCACCAAAAGAACACAATAATTTTCTAGGAACTGACCCTCCAAAAATCGAGGTCTACAATTTGTGTGATAAAAAATCATAATAGCTGTTTTAGGAAAGTTCTTTGAACTATAAGAAAACACAGAAAGAAATTTCAACAAAATCAAGAAAATAATGCATGGACAAAACAAGAAATTTAACAAAGAGAAAGATTATCATTAAAGAAAGAACCAAACAGAAATATTGGAGCTGAAGAATACAACAAATGATGTGAAAAATGCAATACAGAGCATCAATAGCAGAACTTATCAATTAGAAGACAGAATAAGCAAACTCAGAGACAGGTCATTGAATTTATCTAGTCAGAGAAGAAAGGAAAAAAGTGGAAGGCTACATAAAGTATGGCACTCCATGAAGTAAAATAACATACACATTATGGGAAGGGATAGAGAGAGAAGGACAGAAAGATTATTTAAAGAAATAATGGCTGAAAACTTCCCAAATCTGGGGAGAGATATGAACACCCAGGTACATAAAACTCATAGGTCCCCAAACAGATTCAATCCAAAGATCTTCACCAAGACACATAATAATAAAACTATCAAAAATCAAATAGAAAAATGTAAAAAGCAGCAAGAGAAAAGAAACTCATCACATACAAGGGAACCCCCACAGGCTGTCAGTGGACTTCTCAGCAGAAACATTGCAGGCTAAGACAGAGAGTGAGATAATACATTCAAAGTGTTGAAAAAGAAAACTTCCAACCAAGAATACCCAGCAGAGCTGTCCTTCAGAAATGAAAGAGCGATCAAGACTTTCCCAATCAAACAAAAGTTGAAGGAGTTCATCACCACAAGACCTGCATTACAAGAAATGCTAAAAGGAGTTCTTTAAGCTGAAATGAAAACATGCTAACTGGTAACATGAAAAAATATAAACTCATTGGTAGAGGTAAGCATATAGTCAAATTCAAAATATTGTAACACTGTAATGATGGTGTGTAAATCTCTTAACTGTCATACAATATACAGGTTAAAAGACAAAACTATTATGAATAACTTTATAGAATTTGTTAATGAATATATAATATAAAATATGTAAATTATGACATCAAAAGCATAAAATGTGTGTAGGGACCATAAAAAAGTAGTTTTTATATGCAATCAAAGTTAAGCTGTTATTAGCTTAAAATAGACTGTTATAAGATGTTTTATGTAAGCCTCATGATAACCACAAAGCAAAAACCTATACTAGATACACAAAAGATAAAGAGAAAGGAATCAAAGCATACCACCATGGAAAATCACAAAGAAAGATAGCAATGGAGGAAGAAGGGTACAAGGGAACTACAAAACAGTCAGAAAATAATTAATAAGATGGCAATAGTAAATCCTTAACTATCAAAAATTACCTTAAATGTAAATGGATTATATCCTCCAATCAAAAGATATATGGTGACCAAATGGATGAAAAAACAAGACCCAACTTCCTACAAGAGACTCATTTCAGCTTTCAGGACACACATAGGCTCAAAATAAAGGAATGTTAAAAAAAATACATTCCATGCAAATGGAAACCATAAGAGAGCCAGAGGTAGTTATGCTTATAGTGTACAAAATAGTCCTTAAGTCAAAAACTGTAAAAAGAGACAAAGTCATCTTATAATGACTAAGAGGTCAATTAATCAAGAAGATATAACAATTGTAAATATTTATGAATCCAACTTCAGAGCACCTAAATATATTAAGCACTAACGATCTGAAAGTAGAGGCAGACAGCAATGCAGTAATAGTATGGGACAACAATACCCCACTTTCAACAAAGGATTTAAAATCCAGAGACAAAATCAATAAGGAAACATTGGATTTGAACTACACTTTGGAATAAATGGGCCTAACACACATATACAAGAATATTCTACCCAGTGTCAACAGAATACACATTTTTCTCAAGCACAGATGGAAGATTCTCCAGGATAGATCTTGTGTTAGGTCACAAAACAAATATTAACAAATTTAAGAAGGTTGAAATCATCAAATATCTTTTCTTACCAAAATGGTATGAAACTAGAAATTACTAATAGAAGGAAAAGTGGAAAATTCACAAACGTGGAAATCAATACATTCCTAAGTGGCTAATGGGTCAAAGAAGAAATAAAAACATCTTGAATGAAGCAAAAAGGGAAATGCAACATACCAAAGCTTATGAGATGCAGCAAAAACAGTTCTAAAAAAGAAATTTATAGAAATAAGTATCTACATTAAGAAAAAAAGAAAGGTCTCAAAAAAAAACCACCCAATTTTACACCTCAAAAAACTAGGAAAAGAAAAAACTAAATACAATGTTAGCAGAAGGAAGAAAATAACAGAGATCTGAACAGAAATAAATGAAATAGAAACCAGAAAAACAATAGAAGAGATCAATGAACCTAATAGCTAGTTTTTTGAAAAGGTAAACAAAACTGAAAAACTATTAACTAGACTAACCAAAAGGGAGAAGAAACAATGAATAAAATAAGAAATAAAAGATGAAGAATTATAAATGATGCCCCAGAAATAGAAAGGATATTAAGAGACTACTATGAAAACTTAAATGCAACAAGTTGGATAAGCTGGAAGACTTCCTAGAAACATATAACCTACCAAGTCTGAATTATGAAGAAATAGAAAATCTGATCAGACTAATAATGAGTAATGAAATTGAAGCAATAATCAAAAATCTTCCAACAAAGAAAAATCCAGGAACAGATGGCTTCATAGGTGTATGCTACAAAAATTTTAAAAATTAAGACCAATTCTTCTCAAACTCTTCAAAAAAAATTGAAGAAAAGACCCCCCACACCCCACACCAAGCTTATTGTATGAGGCCAGCATTACCTTGATACCAAAAACAAGCAAGGACACTGGAAGAAAAGAGAAAAACATACCAAAATCTCTGATGAACACAATGCAAAAATCCTTAACGAAATACTAACAAACCAAATTCAACAGCACACTAAGAAGTTAATCAAATGAGATTTATCCTTGAGATGCAAACATGCTTCATCACATACAAATCTCAGTATATGTGATACATCACATTAACAGAATGGGCAAAAATTATATGATTTTCTCCATAGATGCAGAAAAAATAGTTGACAATATTCAACACTTTTATCAAAACAAAACAAAGATAAATGCAGGCAAGGATGTGAAGAAAAGGGAACCCTTGTACACTGTTGGTTGGAATGTAAGCTGGTACAGTCATTATGGAAAACAGCATAGAGGTTACTCAAAAAATTAAAACTAGATCTGTATGATCCAGCAGTCCCACATCTGAAGGGAACACTCAAAGGAAATGAAATCAGTATCTCAGAGAGACCTGCACTCACATGTTCACTGAACCATTATTCACAATACCCAATACATGAAAACAGCCTAAGTGTCCACTAATAGATTGATAGATAAAGAAAATACACACACACACACACACACACACACACACACACACACGAATATTTTTCAGTCTTAAGGAAGAAGGAAATCCTGCCATTTGTGAGAACATGGATATACCTGGAAGGCATTATGCTAGGTGAAATAAGCCAAACACAGAAACATAAATACTGTATAATCTCATTTATGTATGGCATCCGAAAAAAGGAAAAAGTGAATTCATAGAAACAGAATAGAATGGGGGTATCAGAAATGGGGAGATGTTGGTCAAAGGGCACAAACTTTCAGTTATTAGATAAATAGATTCTGGGGATCTAATTTATACCGTGGTGACTATAGTTAATTATATCGTACCGTATACTTAAAATTTGTTAACAGAGCAGATCTTAAGTGGTCTCACCACACACACACGTACAAAAAGGTAACTGTGAGGTGATAGATGTATTAATTAAATTCATTGTAGTAATCATTTCACAGCATATACATATATCAAGTCAAATCAATCATCAAGATGTACACTTTAAATATACACAGTTTAATTTGTCAATTTACCTCAATAAAGCTGGGGCAGGATGGGGAGAGATGTAGAATTGAGAAGACTAGGTGACTGGGTATGAGAGGTTAGAAAGAGAGGAGCCAGGATTACTAGTGGTTTTGGCCATGTCATTTACTGAGGAGGTGAACACATGATAAGAGCAGCTTTAATAGGAAGCTAGTGAGTTTAGTTTCGGATAGGTTTGAAATACCAATGAGGCCTTCCTAATGGGGAAGTCAATTAGAATTTGGTTATATAGGCTGGAGATAAGTATTTTGGATTCAGTGTTATACTGCTGGCTGTTCATTAAAACTTTAATTCTATTTCTTAGATATTCAACTACATACACTTCATGGCTTTTTTTCCCCCCAGTCAGTTGTGGCAATGTGACTAGATCTGACCAATAGGACATGAGTGTATTCAATGTGTGTCATTCCTGAACCAAGGCTTTTAAGGAGCTGGTATGCCTTCTCCATGCTCTCTTTCCCCTTTAGCAGAATGGGAGCAAACAGTGACAAGATCCTAGGGGATATTGGATTCACAAGATTGAAGCATTTGAGTTCTTGAATTTTCATATACAAAAAAAAAATCTTCCCACCCACCAGGAATACTCACTTTGGACTACTATATGAGAAGGCAACACTATTGTGTTTGAGCCCTACGTTTTGTAGCTTTTTAGCTTACCTTAATAAATACAGGTAGTGACAGAAACAGTAAATTTGGTGAGATGACCTAGGGTGTACAGAGCAGTGAGAGAAGTTGCCAAGGAAACCCCCGAGAAAGATTTACATTTAAGGGACGACGGGAGGAAGATGAACCTGTGAGGGAGACAGGAGGATCAAGTAGAAAGACAAGAAAATTCAGAAAACTGTAAGCTCAAAGAATCCAAGGACAGAGCATCAGCTGTGCTCTGTAGTCCACATGCATGAGCAGAGGAAGGCAGCACTGATCTACAGTCAAGGTTCTACTGGGAGAATAATGGAAAGAAAGAGAGAAAGTAAATATTTGAGGTGATGAAGAATAGGATGAATTAGGAAAGAAAATACAATCTTAGAGAGGAAATAAATAGGAGAACAGCAGAAAAATCACGATTGGTTAAAGAATGTGTGTCATAAAAGTAACAGTGTAAGAGAAATCAACAGGGATTGATTTTAGATTAAGATGGTAGAAGTGCAGCAGTTCTAGGTGACAGTTATGTCTAGGGTATAGTCATGGGAGAAGACAGCTAAAGAGGTAGATAGCTGAGATGAAGACCAGTGGAGGTGAGGAAGCAATGGCTTTGGATAAGTGTTTCCCCTGGAAGCTGAGTTGAGCCATGCTGATAATTTGACTTGGGTAGAGTACAAAGAAGAATGCATTCCTTAGCCCATTAGTTTATCATAATGGATGAGACACTTTATCTCATGGGCTGACTTTCCTAAGTTCAAATCCTTGTTTTCAACTTAACTAATTGCATCCTTTGGGGCAAGTTACTTACCTCTGTCAGTTTTTCCTCTATAAAGTGGGCATAATAATAATAGTACTTATCTCAAGGGTTAACGTTCCTAGAACAAAGTTTGTTCACAGAGTAAGCTCTAAAAAACCTTAGCTACTATTATTATTTTAATTTATATTATGATGATATTATTAAAACGTGTTTGGATTTTGTAAGTTTCTGTTGTTTACCAAAAGTAAACAAGGGAAATCATACACACACAGCTCAGTTCCCACCATTATAAGTGTGGTGAGGACTAGAGAATATATTATGAATTATGATGGCAAGCCTATGCCTCATAACAAGAAGTAAAGGCTTCATTTTGGCTTCATGGAAAACCTTTAATTTAGGATGCAAGTGCCATATATATGTTATATTCTTAGGCTGAGTATTGATTCAGTTTTTTGGTGCAGAAGTGTCACAACTAAGAATTTTCTCAGAGCCTCTGTTGATTCAATTTCTAACATCAGTGATGAAATTAACTACGTTATTTGACTTTGGGTTATTATCACTAAGTGAAAAACTAGCTCATGAGCCAATGGCTCATGAGTCCTTTGATTTTCCATCAGGCAGGATGACTCAACTGTTTCAACCTTTGCCATGTTTAGATCTTTATAGCTCTGTACTAACTAGCTGAAGTGGCTTTGGCCCAACACAGTCTAATAGGAAAGGGCGAGCTAAGAGTAAAAAATACCCCTAACAATTCCAAATGAATTAAAAGTAAATAGATTGACAACACTACCCTTTCCACCAGCTAATTCAAAGCTTGTATTCATCTGATTCAAATGGAGTCAAATTCATCTAATTCCCCTGACTTCCTAACACAACTGCATTCCAAAGGCTGAGTGCTTAGTGATCTTTCCCAATTACCTTGCTTTTTGTTAAAAAAGGAGGTGGAGGGGCTTATGTCTGACAAAATAGAATTACTATTTATTTTTCAAAAAATATGATTTTTTTTTTTTTTCAGATTCACATTCCTTTTACTGGTCTGTTCATATTTTCTATTTCTTCCTGATTCAGTCTTGGCAGGTTGTGCATTTCTAAGAATTTTTAAAATATCATACTGCTCTACTTATTCTCAGAGAGGCAACAGTAGGGATGGCTAAAAGGCCTATTCAAATGACTACAGAAATTTTATTTTGCAGAAATACTCATAAGCAAATACAAGGGATCATATCAAATTAACTAAGCGGTCTCTGCTTAAAGTAGTTCATTACTGATAACCATACATTTTGATACTCATGTCTTAAGTTATTTTTATGACTTGGGGTGGAGGGTGGGGGCAACTGTCAGTGGTCCTCACATAATCTTGTGTGTGTGTGTGCACGTGTGTGTGTATGTGTATGTTCATTGGTTGAGTTATAGGCCATCCCTAACTTTTATGCAAAACGCATTTTAAACATCCCATTCTACTGTTGAAATGTGAGAAAGTCAACTTGATTGTGTATGTGTGCTGGGGGCAAGGGCATAGGACAGGGATGATTGGAGAGGGGCTGGGGATGTTCCATTTGAAAAAAGAGAAAAAGAATCCTTAATTTTTTCTGGGTTCTTAGATAGATATGATCATCAAGGATATATTGCCAGTACTACATTCATGTTCTTTTAATTATTTTACTGTCTGAAGTCCAATGTGTCTTCAAATGAAAATGAAGCCTTGCTACTTCTATACCTAATGATGTTTCCATCCTTCTTCCACATATAATAAGTTCATGACACCTAGAGGTTTAATTTCTAGTATCAAATGTTTTATTTTTCACTCCTTTTTCATTTTTTAATTTATTGAAGTATAATTGATTTACAATGTTGTGTTAGTTGCTGCTGTACAGCAAAGTGACTGAGTTATGTATACACACACACACACACATATATATATATATATATATATACTTTTAAAATTCTTTCCCATTATGGTTTATTGCAGGATATTGAATATAGTTCCCTGTGTTATGCAGTAGGACCTTGTTTTTCATCCATTCTATATGTAATAGGTTGCATCTGCTAATCCCAAACTCCCAATTCACCACCCCACCCCCTGGCAACAAGTCTGTTCTCTGTCTGTGAGTCTGTTTCTGTTTTGTAAATAAGTTCATTTGTATAATTATTTTAGATTGCACATATCAGTGATATCATATGATATTTGTCTTTCTCTTTCTGACTTACTTCACTTTGTATGATAATCTCTAGGTCCATTCATGTTGCTGCAAATGGCATTATTTCATTCGCTTTTATGGCTGAGTAGTATTCCAGTGTGTATGTATATACCACATCTTCTTTAT
>NW_020171993.1:956638-981532 GCF_003031525.2 Neophocaena asiaeorientalis asiaeorientalis
TTTAATTTATTGAAGTATAATTGATTTACAATGTTGAGTTAGTTGCTGCTGTACAGCAAAGTGACTGAGTTATGTATACACACACACACACACATATATATATATATATATATATACTTTTAAAATTCTTTCCCATTATGGTTTATTGCAGGATATTGAATATAGTTCCCTGTGTTATGCAGTAGGACCTTGTTTTTCATCCATTCTATATGTAATAGGTTGCATCTGCTAATCCCAAACTCCCAATTCACCACCCCACCCCCTGGCAACAAGTCTGTTCTCTGTCTGTGAGTCTGTTTCTGTTTTGTAAATAAGTTCATATATATATATATATATATATATATATATATATACACACACACAACGTCTTTTCCATTCATCTATTTTCCACTCCCTTTTTAAATTAATAAGATCAAAATGCAGGATAATAATCAATTGCACAGTCATTGCTGAACAAACAAAATGGTGAGATTCCAAAGTTGAACTATTTGGAGTCAGCCAATGTCATCATGGGAGAGCCCAAAATATTTGCTCCACCAGGGATGGAAAGAGCAAAGACTTGGCATATTAAAGGTCTTTTACAAATATAAGATACAAAAAAACACAGGCTATTTGAAAGTTAGTTATCTGAAAGTCAAAACATTTGTGAAAATGCTACATCATAATCTATTTATTTTTTTGAAAAACTCCTATATTTCAACATATGCTTTAATTTGCTTTATTATTTCCCACTTTATTGAAGTATGTTCCACATGTGCTTTAATCTTTTTCTTTAGTATTTCCACACTGGAATCTCTGATAGTTGGAATTAAAGACAGTGACTTTGTGCTACTTTAGCCCCATCAGGATCATGGGTTCTATTTGCTTCTTTATTCCCAATAATAGTCAAGTCAGTGATGGATCATCTTACATTGACCATTTGGCTGGAACATGATATTATGTTGTTCAGAGTTTGGGACTTTGGTCTTACTATATTGTTATTTATCAACTCTGCCGTTGATACTCTAACCCTTTCCCCTCTTTCTTCACTTATTGCATCTGTTTTTTTGCACTCTGAACAGTGTTTGTGGGTTATCTTCATGGACTCAGTAGGATTCTATTCGTGCCTGCTTTGGCTAACCAACTGAATGTAGCTGCTACTTGGACCTCAAAATATGTCTACTTTTCCCTTTGGTTCTCTTGGATGTGACCGCTGACCTCTTTGGCTAGAGATGTTCTAAATCCCCTATTGTCTAGGTGAACTTCTATCCTGATTTGTCATGGCCAAAACTTTCCCAATGTGACAGACATTTAAGAGTTTCTCCTTTATAAAACATAGACTATATATAGATATTTAAATAAAATAACATTTACCTTTCACAAAAATGACAGCCTACACACCCTAACTAGATTTAGACAAGTGTAGATTTAATCCAAAGTAAGATAGCTAGTAACATGAATATCCATGTAACCAATAGAAATCCAGCTATATAAGTAGTTGTTTTGATAAGAGCATCATCAACGATGATTGCATCTTTAAGAACTAATTGTTTCGTATTTTGCAGCTATACTGTTCTTAGAAATGAATGGTACTAGGCAGGAAGAAGTGATGCAGTTAAGAAAACTAGTGCAGGGAAGTACAACAGTTAAGAACACAGACTCTGGATTCAAACTACCTATGTCAATGTCTTTACTTAGATACTGTGCTTTAGTAACTTTAGGAAAGTTGCTTTGTCTCTCTATTCTTGTTTCTTCATCTAAACCTCATAGTGTCTTTGTGAGTATTAAAAGAGATAAAAGATGTAAGTTGCTTAAATTTATGACCAGCACAAAGTAAGAGCTCAGTATTAAAAACAACTAACATTTTCTGAGCATTTATTCTGAGTCAGGTACTATTCTATGCACTTTTCTTATTTTAATTCAGTTAATTCTCATAATGATCCTATAAAATTGGTGCTCTTATTCCTACATTAGAGATGATAACCCTTAGGCACATGATAGAAGTGGATATTTAACCTCTGCCTCTGCTTCCTGAATCCACAGTCTTAACTGTTCCACAATACTGACAATTGACTAATGTTGTCTTTATTATTCCAATTTCTGGATCTCCATTTCTGGAAAAAATAAATTTCTAAATTCTCTGCAATCTAGTTTCATTACATTTTGGGGGTCTCCATACCTTAGTTAGAATAGCATCTTCCTCATTGAATTTCACCCTTCTCTTGCCTAACTCACCAACTTCCTTCTCTTTGGTTTCCACTTGTACCATAGATACTATACAAATTCAAATCTTGTTTGAGGAGGGTCAGTACTACTTAATGAGTGAAACAGTAAGCCCCTTGATAGCAGGAACATAAGAACCACCAGTGCTGTGCTGAGAACACATTATGGGCCCCATAATATTTTCGGATGGATGCTTACATAACTAATGACTTCAGTTTACTTTAAATACAGTGTAAGAGGTTTGAAGCCTCTTATGAATACGGAAAGGTTATCCCAATGAATTATTTAGTATATCTTCTGATGAGGTTCATAGAGATTCTAGCTTTTCCTAATTGCTGCTCTGGTTAAGCAATGAAGAACAAACTGATCTTTATGTAATGGCATGAATATGAATTCAGTCATGCCTAGAATACTATCCCAACCCTTGCTCTTATTCTGCCCCTTAGCTGCGAAAGGAACCCAGAAAGTAGATATTCCAGGAATTCTGACAATGTAAATTATTCCAGTCTCCCAACAGGGCCTGCTGGCACAATGAGGTCATACAAACTCAGGCTGTGCATTCTGTTGCTAGCTTACTACACTGTCTTTAATTCCCAAAAAAGTCAGTTATGCATAAAGAACAATTCAGCTGAAACTGGAGCATTTTCACTGATAACAGCACTTCAGGGTGACAAGCCAGAGAGGTCTGTAGCTTCCTAGCACCAGAACTGGGTGTTACAGAACTTTCTCTTACCTACTGGTAGTTCAGCTGTACCATTTTTATTAGTGATAAAGGAACGGATCACCATGTGTGTTGAACAATCTGAATGTAATAATCTTTTAGATGATTTCTACTTGTGATGCCATCTTGACAGTGTGAATAGGACTGAAATCTCAGTTTTTTTCTTAGTGAGTTCTCTTTTTAGCTTTTTATCAAACCAAGGGACAGAAGAGCAGTGGCTTTTCTCTGACAAATATGAGGCATTTCTTCTAGAAGAAAATATAAGTGGAGGACTATAGTCTATTTTTTTCCTTTTTTTTAAATTGAAGTATAGTTTATTTACAATGTGTTAATTACTGCTGTACAGCAAAGTGACTGTTATACATATATATACACATTCTTTTTCATATTCTTTTCCTTTATGGTTTATCACAGGATATTGAATATTGTTCCCTGTGCTATACAGTAGAACCTTGTTGTTTATCCATTCTATACATACCAGCTTGCATCTGCTAATCCCAAACTCCCAATCCATCCCTCTCCCACCCCCCTACCCCTCGGCAACCACCAGTCTATTCTCTATGTCCATGATTCTGTTTCTGTCTCACAGATAGGTTCATTTGTGTCATATTTTAAATTCCACGTATAAGTGATATCATATGATATTTGGCTCTCTCTTTCTGACTGACTTCACTTAGTATGATAATCTCTAGTTGCATCCATGTTGCTGCAAATGGCATTTCATTCTTTTTTATGATGAGTAGTATTTCATTGTATATATGTACTAAATCTTCTTTATCCATCCATTCATCTGTTGATGGACACTTAGGTTGTTTCAATGTCTTGGCTATTGTGAATAGCGCTGCTATGGACATAGGGGTGCATGTTTTTTTTGTATTATAGTTTTGTCTATGATATATGCTCAGGAGTGAGATTGCTGGATCATATGGTAATTCTATTTTTAGTTTTCTGAGAAACCTCCATGCTGTTTTCCACAATGGCTGCACCAACTTACATTCCCACCAGATTTCTCCATATCTACAGGCAATTTTAATACAAGAAGCTCAATGAAATTGGAAGTGCCCCCTTCTCTATTAAGCATCCTATCTCCTAAATATCACTAGTCCTATTTGTATGTGGTAAAAGCAATGTTCAGCAATATTCAAGGTCAAGATATATATGAGTAAAATGACTCACTTTAAAACAAATATAGGGTACCTCTGCTTATTAGAAGGTAAATTATAGGACTTACTAGTAAATAGCCAGTAATGCTGGAACTTTTATAAAGTGGGAAAAAAATTCTCCCACGACTTATCCCAAAACCATTAGACATTATATTATTTAGTGATAAATGTGTTGCCAGATTTTGTAAAATATAAATTAAGTCATAATCCCCAGAGAGAAGACATGGGAAAACAATTTCTCTATTCAGTGTTTTTAAATAACAGAAAATAGTAGGGCCTTTGCTAATTCTAGTAGATAAATTTCTTAGAAGTATTATACATGTGACTGGATACCTAGAAGAAAAGTGGTCAGAAGACTACAAACCCAGACTTAGACTTCTATTACATGTGTGCAGATAGGAGTTGGTAGGTTCATTAAGTCATACGAAATTTGTCTTGTATATGAGCTTGACTAGACTGGGGAAAATATTTGTCCTTTGGGGAGAAAGAATTGTATATACCATCTGATACTAATTGAAACCAAAGTCACAAGCCCAGCCTCTTATCAAAGCTGCTCTTTCAAGAGAACATATTAAAAGGACTCTAAAACATTAAATATGAAGTCATTGATTTCCCAGAGTAAGATCTCTTATAGAGAGAGAATTTAAGAGCTAGGAGAATTATAAAATTTACGTTTAAGTCTCCAATTTAGGCTTTGAGACTGGATAGTCTTGGAGAGAATCTGAAATTCACCACTTTCCAGCCATATGGCCTTAGGAAAATTACCTAATTTCCTTAAAACTCAATTTTATCATCTATACAATGGGAATAATGATCCAGTTTACTTCTATTCCCACTCTGCCAAGTGTAAAGAGTATATGACATAATGTCAGTAAGATCGGCATGATATCTACTATATAGTAAGTTTGCTATAAATGTTAACCCCCTTATAATCCACCTTCACCCCCTTACCTATATTAGATAGAACTCTTTCCCTTGTAAGTAGCAGAAACCAGGACTGGGATTCAGTCATGATGCAGAGGTCCAGTGGTACCTGGATTTTTACTATCAGCTTCTCTTCTGACTCATTGGTGATTGGTGCACCCGCTAGATTATTGGTTAAATATGTTGAATGTTGCCCCCTGGCAGAAACCTAATGTAAAGTAGCCTAAGCGGAAAAAGAAATGTTTTGACTTTCGTAACAGTGAAAGGGAGGAGTGGATCTATCATCTGGCAAACTTTGTTCCAGGGACACAAATGATATCATGACTCCCTTCCCTTTCTCTATCTGTTTGTTCTGCCTTTCCTTGTGCTAGTGATGAGAATGGCCATTGAATGCCACAAGCGCATATAATCACAACATCCAATGCAGTTTAATAACTATGCTGGAATGAAAGTATGGCCACTTGCTTATATATAAATATCAAGGCAGAAATCTTATTTGCTAGGTTTGATTTATATGCTAATTCTTATAGAGGAGGCTGGTTGGTGGAGTATGTTGACTTACAACTTCGTTAATATCACATGGAATACAGGAGGGACTTACCCAAATGTTACTAAAGGGGCTTAAGTGATGCTGGCAACAAAAACAAGACAAAAACAAATAGATAAAATAGGTCTTTTACCACTCTAACGTATTCTAGAACAGAAGAGTTATTCCTTGTAAAATGTGATCTGGGCCATCCTTAAAACCAAAGACACACCAATTTGCTTTTGTGCCATGTATAAAACTAATACTTTTGTACAAAGCTATAAAACTTTTGTGCCATTAGTATAAAACTAGTATCAGTTTTATACTTAAAGTGATAATATTTCAAGAATATATTATTAGGTCAGGAGCAGCAGTCACAGTGAGTACAGTTTAGTATAAAGATCCCATGGAAGTTAGGAATTCAAGATTACAGTAGTACTGGACTTGAGTGAAGAGCACACTGTTAACTTTTCTAAAATTGCAGTGAATGATAAATTGATTCATACTTCTATTTTTATAAACACTACCTTTAACAACATGTTTTTAATAGAAAAGGGATAATTAATAGGTTGGATTGTGTGCTTTATTGCAGCTTGGTTTCCCCACCTATAGAGAAATACACCTGCTTATGCTACCTAGTACAATCAGAGGGGCAATGTAGACCGAGGGCTACAGGGCCAGAAGGAGACCAATGAGACATCAGAGCATAATATAGTGACCTACTGTCCTACTAAAGCTTTGTACTCAGAGGCAAGTCATGGCTCCAGGAGACAGATAACCGACAAATGACTTAAGCATCATAAGATACATTTTAGCCAACACAAGAGAAAAATAAGAGTTTAGGATTATTAAAAATCTGTTTAGAGACTTTTTTTTTCCTCTGGGACATTTTGGAAGTTTGAGATGATGAGGGGCCCACAAGGGTGTAGAAATAATGGATAAACATTGAGAAGGAAGAAAAAGAATGGCCTGGTATCATGAACCCATGAGTTCATAAAACATTGCCTTTTCTTCTCAGTTCTCTAGGTCCTATCATGCAGCATTTGAGCAGTAACCCCAATAAAATCTATAATCCATAAGGCTAGGAAATTTATTTTAGTACATAATGTTTTCAACATTGAATAATATTCCATTTTCTATTGTTGAAGAGTTCAGCTTCTTTTACTAATTAGATCATAATTTTATGCGGGCATGGGCTGTGTTATATGTGCATGTGTTTAGGTACTCCAGAGCACCCAACAGTACATGATTTCTATAACAGTTTCTTTAAAAATGTCCACTGAATTATGCAAATATTATTGAAGAATTAATGATATTGAGCAGTTGCAGAGATAATACAGATGCTAAAAACATCATAAATATGAACATATGAATATAAATATAATAGAGACTTTAAAAGGAAGCCATGATATGTACTTTAAAATTATTTCTTTTGAGTGAGAAGCATTTGTCTAAACATGTAGGCTATTTACTATGAATAAGTATCACTACTAAATATTGATTAATACTATCAGCATGACTAAGCTTTTTTATACAGATCTACTTTATTCCTCTAAGAGTCACTTTTATGACAAATGAAATAAGGTAGTGACAAACAACACGAAGTGTTATACTTATTTAAACATTCAAAAAAGAATGGAAACCAGAACTCATATTCTTAATTGTTTAATTGTTACAATGTTAAATTTTAATGAATTACTGGCAAACCTAATATTGATTTAAAGCTCCCATTTATTATACCACTATTTCTACTAGGAAGAACATAACGTACTCAAATGTGTCTTATGTTATAATGAAGAATCCTATTTGGTCAGATTCCAACAGAGTATAAAATATTGCCAAAATTCTCCTTGCTATTAAAATGTGTGCATCCTGAAGTGGGCAAAATGAAAACTGAATCAAGGAAGTTGTAGAACATGTGAAAATATGTAGCTCGGTAGTACATTAAGCTTTGAATCTCCCTCCTAAAATATGTGGAAAATTGTTATCAACATATAGGAATCAAGGATGTTATTTTATTATTATAATTTCATTGATTTGTGGTTTGTGGGTTTAGGCTTTCCTGGTGCTCAAAGTAAAAAAGAAAAGAAAACACAGGAAAAATAATTCTGACGTGCTGCAATAGAGTTGCATAATTGTGTACTGGTGCAGTTTCATGGGTTTATAGCATCCACATCATGGAAACCATAGCAACAGCTTTCTTGGTAGCACTGAAATTTCAAGACCCTGATGCTACGGCTCCATTTAAACCAATGTAGGAGAATTTATTTATTTTTAAAATAGATACATAAATCATTTAAATAACCCACAGAATGAAGGCTGATAATCTCCGTCTTTAGTTTTCATTCAGTTTTAATCCATAGTATCTGTGTTTTAAGGACTCATCAGATGCAGGCTGTATTGTGTGCCCATTCTACCACCTCCCCAGGTTCCTCACATCCCTATGGTCCTGTATCCAGACTCTAGGCAAAGTAGCAAGGGTTAGCAATGTTGTTCATGTGTGAGATCTTTCTATCATCACCACCACCACCACCACTAGTACTCTTTCATTACCTGTTGAGCTTGCAAATCTCTCTTGGTCCTCAAATTGGCTGTAATCAAAGGAGAGTGGTTGTAAGAGAGATGGGAACAGAGTATTTAAACAAAGGATTCCACTTGAGAATGCCCCAAAGTGTATATCAATTACAATTCTATGCCAAATGCACAGAATTTCATGAATTGTTAATATGGGTTAATTGTCTGAATATAAATGGAAGCTCTCACAGTCTCCCCTAGGGGAAGTTGGTTCATTCCCAGGTTTAAGGGCCTATAAAAATACCATTAAGATTTTTTTATTAACATGGTTTTTATATACTGTTCCCTTTGTCTGGAAAATCCACATCTTAACAGTTCTTCCTGTCCTGTCCTTCTCACTCAACCCCCTTTTTATCACGTGCTATCTCCTCCATGTTGCCATCCGTGACTCCACCTTACTTATCCCTGTGCTATGCTTCCATTTGTCATGGCTTTTATAAGTATATAACTTATTCTACACATTTGTCTCCAGTTAGACTGAAAGATCCTTTAGGGTAACAGTCTTATTTGCTGCTTCTTTATAGCACCCTATTCTGAACTAATCAGAGCCCCAAATTGCAGATTTTGTTAGCAATGTGGTTCCCAAGTACCTGTTCTCAGTTAAGGCTGGATTGGGAGATTTTTAGAAAGACAGATTTCTGGACCCTATCTTTAGATATTCTAATTTAGACGATTGAAAGTATGTAAGAATTATGCAATTTTTTAAAGATATCTCAGCTTTTAGCCTCTGAAATTATATTGGTGGAACAGATGTCCCAAAGATTCCTGTCCTGGATATCCCACATTTAAACTCAAAATCAAATATATATTTAGCCAAAGTTAAGCTGTGAGGAAAGTTGGGTAATGGGAGCTATTCTGGTAATCCCAAATCTCTTCATCTCCTAAATTTCCTCCTTATTCCCTGAAATAGTTAAGGACAAGAGAATCTAGAGCAGATATGGATGTGATCAACAGAGACTTAACTCTGCCCCAATGTATTTTCATGTCTGTAATTCATGCCATGTCTAACTTTAAGATTTGTGTTTTAAAAATTTGTAAATTAAATGGGATATTCAAATATTTCAAGTCTAAATATGCATTTTAAAATTTTACTTGATCAAATAAAACTTTTGTGTTTATAATTTGTCACATTTATCTCTAACTTTATCATTAAAATTAAGATTTTTACTTATACAAGTAAAATTATCTAGAAGTTATCTACTATAACAGAGTTTCCATCTGGGGTTATTTTCCTTTTGCCTCATAATCACCTTGAGAATTCTCAGTTTGGGTCTGCTGATAACATATTCTAGTTTTGTTTATTTGTTTTGCTTTCTGATCTGAAAATATGTTTGATTTCATTCTTTAAGGGTATAATCACTAGGTAGAGAATTCTAGCTCATGACTTTCTATATTACTTTCTATTAGCTTAAAAATACTTAAAGGTATTTTTCTATTCTTCTAGCTTCCAATGGTAGTAGAAAGAAATTAGTTATCAATCTGTCATATCTTTGAAGGCAACTTTTCTTCTAGTTGCTTTAAAGATTTTTCATTGTCTAGTTTTCAAATTTTTCTCTAATATGTGTCTGTGTACTTTGTGCACACATGCATGAACCCACGTATTATGTATTTTAAAATATATCCTCCTCAAATCTGTGAATTTATGTACTTACCAGTTATCGGAAGTTCTTAGCCATTATCTCTTCAAACATTGCTCTGCCTTCTCTCTCTACTCATTTACTTGGACTCAGATGTATCTTAGACCTTCCAACTGTATCAAGTATAGCACTTACCATTCTTCTGTATTTTTCATCTTTACTTTCAGTACTTAATTGTAGATAATTTCTTTAACCTATTTTCCAGCTCACAAATACATTTTCAGCTTATCAATCTGTTGCTAAATCCATTCATTCATTTTTAATTTGTTAGTAATTTCTATAATTTCTACTTGGTTCTTTCTCAGTGCTTTAATGTTACTTGTATTAGTTTCCAATTCCTTGTTGATGTTTTTCAAGTATGACTTTAATCTCAGAAATAGAGATGTTGTTTTCAGTCTATATCTGATCACCCTATTATCTGAAGTCTCTAGTTATTTTCTCTTGTTTCTGGATAATTTTGCCTTGTCACCAGGTATGATTTATAGTATTTTCTGAATATATTATTAGAAAAATATTTTCAGAAGTAACTTCAAATCTAGGACGACGATGGCTTCCTTGAGGGAGGATTTTGCCTGTTTTTTGCAGGGCATCTCAGGCAGTAACATTCTCAGGACCAAAGGCTGAGAATTTTCTAGTTCAACTAGATGACTAGCCAGAGCGTAGTCATGCCACCATTTCAAAAAATAGCTCTTCAGAGTCCCAATCCAGAGCAGGACTGACTGGAGCTTCTGCTGTTGGTGGGCACCAAACTCCAAACCTCATTTCCTCTGCCCCACAAAAACACGAAGATATTCAGCCCTCAGCAACTTTCCAAAAATTACAAAAATGGTCTCAGGGCAAAAGCCCTGGGTGGCAGAGAGTGTTATAAATAAAAGTTCTTCCCCTTTCACCTAATCCCCATAAGCTCAGACTCAGCCCCATACACCCTACTTCTCTTGCCCTTCACCAGAAACTGTCTCTGATTTGCCTTTTCTAGATGGGCATTTTCCCCTGAGGCAAAAAGAGTTCTGGCTCAACTCTGAGGTGTAGTTCTCTTCCTATTTTTAGTCTGGCAATTTTTCAGTCTCTTGTTAGGTCTCTGAACTTTTTAGAAGGCGATTGTTGTCAAGCCATTTTAGTTGTCATCACCAGGAACATTGATCCTATTTACCAGGACTGTTATGACTAGATGCTTTGATGATGTGTTGCTATTTACTAATAGTCATTTTTCATTTTATGTTGGTTCATGGTTTTTCTTTCCCTAGTTCTTTCAGTTTGCTCAAATTGTTACTCATTTCCTTTTTCATTTCTTAATTTGAGAGTTTCATTGTTTTCCATTGAACTAACTTTTGTGTTCTTTTCCCAGTCCTCATTATCAAACATATTTCTTTACTATTATATACAATCAAGATTTCCAAAACATTTCCAACCAATGTTTCTGCTAATAATTTGCCACTTTTAAATATTTTTACCTCCGCATTTTCCTCCTCTGTGAGATAGATGAGATCTTTGGGATTCTTTTACTTGTTCTCTCTTTTTCAAACACCACTCATTCTCTCTTCCATATGCTAAGTTTTGCTCATGTAGCTGAGTAATATTAAGATTTTTTATTTACAGTGATCTTCTTATATTTAAAAAAATAATTATTTAAGTCACATATTCCTAGAAAGTTTGCTACATATGTATTGCTTTAACTTTGTAAGCATTGTAATGTTTTTGCTCAACAACGTCCTTTCTTGAGATCTTTGCACTGACCCATATGTTGCTTCTTGAGTATTTTGCCCAGACAGGTTACAAAGCTGATGGATTCTTACAATGCTTACATTATCTGTGAATATCTTTCTTTCACACTGACATATTCACTCTGTCATTTTGGGGTTGGGAGTAAGAACTTGCTTAAATCCTAATTACTAAGCACCTACCATAGGCATAGCAAAGTTGTCAGTGCCAGACTATAGTGATACCATCTCATTTCTTGAAAATTAACTTTACAGATTTAAGTGTGTTGCAGCAGGGGTGGGACGTAGTTGCGTAACACTCAGAAAATGTAAGTTAAAGTGGGAAATAATCTAGTACTAACAGAAGTCTGAAGCTCTGTGATTATTTTTCTTTTGTAAATAACATTTTTATCTGGAAGCTTATCAGATTTTTTTTTTGTCCTTAGAATTTAGGAATTTTATAGGGCTATATTCTTGGTCTTTTGCTCTGTGGATATGGTGCTCCCTTAGGAGTGTTGTAATTTTACTTTGTCTGCTCGTTGTGTCCGGCAGTGGTAGCATCCTAGGGAATAGAAAAAGGTTTCAGAAGTCTCTGCCAATCTGGATCAGAGGGAAGCCTCTCCGCTTTATCACATCTTTGCTTTCTCTAAGCCTTGAAAATGGAGTGAACTCAGCTCACATCAGTTCAGCTCTTTCTCAGCTCCTAAAGACCAAGGGGAACAGTCATATTCATTAGGAGCCCCTCCCCGAAGGGTAGGGGTGTGGTGTCCATGTATCTCTGGGATCCATGATCATCACTTCTTTTCTCCAGCCATTGTATACCCCAGAGAGGAGAGATATCCACAATGATTCTCCTCCTGCGCTCATGTAGTCTCATCTTGTCTCATCTTATGCTGGCTCCTAGGGCTTCTTTACTCAGAAGTAGATGAGTGGGATTGGGAGTTGGGAGTAGAAAAGGTGAAAATGATTTAAGTATCACCCTCTGCTAAAACCACGATGATGTATTATTTTGCAAACATTGTTGGATTCGGATAACTAACATTAGGGTCTTTGCATCTATGTGCTTAAGTAAAATGGGTATATATAGATATTTCTACTTTATTTGGTTTGAAGATCAAAGTTTATAAGCCTGTATTAGTTTTCAATTGCTGTATAAAAACTTACCACAAACTTGGAGGTTTAAAACAAATATATTTGTTATATTTGTGGGTCAAGAGCCTGGCATTTTTTTAGCTAAGCCTTCTGCAGCATCACACACTAAAATGCACCCTCATCTGCAGCTTGACTTGGGAAAGCTCTGCTTCCTGTCTTCATCAAATTGTGGCTAGATTCAAGCTGTTAATTGCAAGTTAAGGTCCCTCTTTGTTTGCTTGCTGGTTGTTGGCCTGGGAGGTTGCCCCTGCAGGGCTCCTAGAGACCATGCCTTAACCACCTGGTCCTCTCACAACATTGCAGCTTGCTTCTTCAAAACCAACAGGGGAATCTCTCTTTTGAGTGTTTAACTAATTAGGTCAGGCCTGCCAGGAAGAATCTCTCTTTGGATTAATTCAAAGTCAACTAACTAGGGGCTTTAATTAAATATGCAAAATTCCTTCAACTTTGCCATATAGTGTAACCCAGTCAAGGGTGTGACTGTCCTGTCATATTCACAATCCCACCCACACTTGGGGGAGGGAATTATGAAAAGTGATAGGAATTTGGGGGGACTTCTCAGAATTCTGCCTACCACATAACCTTATATATACACCTTGATTTCCTTTTTTTTTTGCATTTTTTTAAAATTCAGAAACAACCTGAAATTTTATAATTTTTATTCTTTTTAAAAAAATATTTTGTTCAGAGTTCTTTGCTTGTTTTTGAGGTTTCAGACATTTGGGATATTTTTATCACTTTAATATTGATTTCTAATTTTACTGTATTATGATTTAACAATCTATGGTGTTGAATTTAAGATACTTATTAAAGATTTCTTTGTGGCCTAATATTTGGTCATTTTAAAAGAATATTCCATACATGTTCAAAAAGAACAAAGATTTTCTGTTGTGCGGATATTATGTTATATGCACATATGTTGTGAAGATAGACTTCTGCTAAATTAAGCCACTGAGTGGCCAGGGTTAATTTACTATCACAGCAGAGCCTGACCAATACTGTATAACATGGGGAGGTTTATTTATTTAGAAAACAGTAAAATTCACCAAGTTATTTATTCAGCATTCTTTTAATGCATCTTAGAGTGTGTTCATAGATTTACTTCTCCCTTCCTAGAGAACTGCCACTAGTAATGTCCTCAAAGAAGACTTGTGAAGTAAAATTTTGAGGCCTTATTTGACTGAGAATATTGTCTCTTACATTTAAATTACTGTTTGGATCTATAGCTGTAATCTCAAGACTATTTTACTTTAGTACTCTGAAAATGTCACTACATAGTCTGCTTGTCACCAGTGTTACTGCTGGGTTGTAAAGAGTATTTTTCCCTTTTTTTTTAAATTTTAAAACAATGTGATTAGGTTTGTTTCTAAATTTCATTATTCAATTCTATGATATGGCATACTTGTATGAAAATGCCTAGGAGGTAAGTTGGAAAGTTGAGTCTTTAATTCAGACATGATATCCAAGTAGTGCATGTGAAGTCCTGTGAGTCTGAGATTTCATAAGAGAACTGGTAGCTGGAGAAAAGAGTACCAAGGACAGCTTGTGGGGAACCCATAGGAAAGAAGAAAAGCAAATGGGGAAAGACCACAAATGGCAATAGGACAAGACATAGGAGAATACAGAGCTATGGAAGTTAAGTAAGAAGAATTTCAGTAAGAAAGAAGATGTCAACAGTCATAAATTCTGCAAAGATGATTGAGAAATTGAATTTGCTAATTGAAATCATCATTGACTCATAAGAGAGTGGTTATAAAGGAGTAAGAGGGGTTAGATTCTAGACTGTAGGTTGTTAAGAGGAAAAATACATGTGATAAATTAAAAGTGGTTCACCACATTCCACTGATCTTTGTTGAGACATTTATAAGTATGAGCATATTCATTTGTCTAGCAAGATTTTGTCAAGCTCCTATGTAAGCAAAGCACAACTCTTTTCTTGGAATTTAACTGTGTAGATTTGAGGCTGACAGTGGTGGGGAGAGGTTTACAGCATTTAGATGATATAAGTAATTTTAAAATGGCAAACAATTCAGTAAAAAATAGATAAAAGTAACCTGAGGTCAATCAGAGACATTTCCTTGTAAGGCATGAGATGTGAATAAATCATGGGGTAAGGAAAATGAGACTTAGGAAAGTTGGAGAAATACTTCCAGGGAGAGGGCAAACCATTTTCAAAAGAAAATATGAGGACTGATAAGTGCAGGAGTTAGTATTACTCCTATTTTGTGGCTAGTGGGTTTGAAAGCAGAAAACCACTACGTGGTCAAGAGAGTTTTTATCTTGCTGTTATTATCCTTAATCTATTTTATTTGTTAAGGTTTATTTTCCTAACATTTTTCTAATATTTTTTTTGGTCTAATACGTTAAAAACCAGTTTTGCAATCTTTAGGTTAGCCACCCCATAGAAAATACCTCAAGTTGGGCTTCTGCTGTCCAGTATGCTAACCAGTAGTCCTAAATGGCAGAAATTTAGCAGCACAGCAGGCTGCAGTCCTCTCGCATGGAGACAGGAAAGAGCAAAAATCCAAG
Organism: Neophocaena asiaeorientalis asiaeorientalis; assembly: GCF_003031525.2. Taxonomy (NCBI): domain Eukaryota; kingdom Metazoa; phylum Chordata; class Mammalia; order Artiodactyla; family Phocoenidae; genus Neophocaena; species Neophocaena asiaeorientalis. The sequence continues at coordinate 971,764 of NW_020171993.1, forward strand.
TCAAGGGAAAAAGCATACTAGAAGAGCAGAAAAAGCTAATTATCATGTATGTATGAACTAACAGTAAAAATCACTAATACTTAGAGAAGCTGACTACCCATCTGGGCCAGCACACACTCTGGTGGTCAGAGGAAGGTGGACGGAAGGGTAGAACTGCAGGACTGGTAGATGACAACGTCTTAGACATAGACAGGAATATCCTGACTGTGAAATATGAGCATCAGGGTCAATATCGGGAAAACACATTGACAGGAATGAGGACAGGGCTCTTAAGCCTACTGAGTGAGGAACATGTCCTGTTTGGGAACTTGAGACCTGGATAAAAATAATCTTACACAGTTAGAAATAGAATCTGCACCTTTTAAGCCCTAACGTGATAGGTCTAGAGCTGAACACAACTTCCCTTCCTGACTTACCAGTGGGAATGGAGGGCCTCCTATGCCATAAAGACCTGATTCTCTATACCCTGTATTAGAGATTGAATTATGTTTCCCCCAAAATATGTTAAAGTTCTAGCCTGTCATATTTCAGAATGCAACCTTATTTAGAAGTAGGATCACTGCAAATGTAATAAAAATGAAGTCATACTGGAGTATGGTTGTTGTTATATGTATGTTGTTCTTACAAGAAAATAGCAATGTGAAGACATAGGCAAGCAGGGAGAACACCATATGTGACAAAGCTAGAGACTGGAATTATGCAGTTGCAAGCCAAGGAACCCCTAAACTTTCTAGAAAACCATCAGAAGCTAGAAAAAGACAAGGAAGGAGTCCTCTACAGTTTGCAGAGGAAGTGTGGCTCTGCCAACACCTTGATTTCAGACTTCTTAGCCTTCAGAAATATGAAACAATAAATTTCTGCATTAAGTTAATCAGTTTGTAATACTTTAATATGTAAGCTTATTATTACACGTTTGGAAATTATTATACCATGGTTCCTGGAAGTAAATGAAGGAGAGGACACAGTTTCTGGTCAGTGGACTGAGGAAGGCTGAAGAACAAAAAGAATGAGATAGACCACAGTTAATAATCAAGATTTTTGCCTGCATCTTGTTTACCATTCCCTGCACTAAAACTATGTCAAATATTGAACTGTTCTCTGAATGTTTTTCACAATTATAAACACTTGAAATAAGTTAGAGCTTAAATTCACATCATGTTCTACCAGCCTAGATGAAACAAAGAGTCACATATTTCTTACTAGTTTAGGCACATCTCTGACCACAACCTCTTCCTTGTGAGTCTCTCTTAGGTTTATGTCCATTTTGAGTTAATTTTTTACATGGTTCAAGGTGTTAAGTTCAGTTTTTTGCATAAGGATGTCTAAATATTACAGAATCATTTACTCAAAAGTCTGTCATTTCTTAATGAACTACCTTTGTACCTTTTTGGCAATCCAGTGACATATATGGGGGGGACTATTTCTAGACTCTCCATTCTATTCCACTGATTTATGTGTCCATTCTCTAGCAAATACCACACTTTCCTGATTACTGTAGCTTTATAGTAAGTTAAAATCAAGTATTATGAGATCTCTAGCTTTGTTTTTTTCAAAATATATTTCAACTATTCTAGATCTTTTTCTTTTCCATTGTCAATTTATACAAAAAATCTTGCTTGGATTTGGACTGTGTACAATTATTTATATATTAATTTGGAGAGAATTGACATCATGACCACATTTTGTCTTCTAATCTAATAAATAGGTCATAGGAATTCATTTGATATACGCCTTCCTGATCTATCTCACCAGTGTTTTATAATATTCAGCATGAAAATCTTGTACATATTTTCCTAGATTTATTCCTAATTATTTCATGTTTTATGGTACTACTGTAAATGATACTGTTTTTAAATTCAGTTTCCACTTCTTCATTTCTAGTATGTATAAATATAATTAAAATTTTATATTACTTTGTATCCTACAAACTTGGGAAAATATCTATTAGATTTAGTAGCTTTTTCATAGATTATTTTAGATTTTTGGTAGAAAATTATACCATTTATGAATTAAAACAATTTTCATTCTTCCTTTCCAATCCTTTTCTTTTGCTTGCCTTATTGCACTGGCCAGAACCCCTAGTATGATGTTGAAGAGGAAGAATAAAAGCAGACGTAATACTTGTTTCCTGATATTAATGGAATAGTATTCAGTCTTTTACCATTAACTATAATATTAGTTGTAGGATTTTTCTGTAGATTTCCTTTACTGAAGTGAGCAAGTTTCCTTATATTCCTAAGTATAATGAGAACTTTTATCATAAATGAGTGCTGGATTTTGCCAAAAATTTTTTTCGGTATCTATTGAAATGATCATGTGGTTTTGTCCTTTATTTCGTTAATATCTGGTACCCCATTGTTTTTTAAACCAACCTTGTATTCCTGAGATAAGTCCCATGTGATCACACTGTATAATAAGTTTTGATGTTGCTGGACTTTATTTAAATATGAAGATACAGATGGTTTAAAAATAAAAGGATAGAAAATATGTACCAAAATACCCACTAATACAAATGAGCCAGAGTGTCTATATTAATATCTGATAATATGGACTTCAGAGCACATATTTCAGGGATAAATAGGGACATTACATAATAATGAACAGGTCAATTTATTAAAGCATAACTATGCTAAATATGTATGCATATGACAACAAATCTTCAAAATTCATGAGGCCAAGGGCGCAGTGGTTGAGAGTCCGCCTGCCAATGCAGGGGACACGGGTTCGTGCCCCGGTCTGGGAAGATCCCACATGCCACTGAGTGGCTGGGCCCGTGAGCCATGGCCACTGAGCCTGCGCGTCCGGAGCCTATGCTCCGCAACGGGAGAGGCCACAACAGTGAGAGGCCCGTGTACCACAAAACAAAACAAAACAAAATACATGAGGCCAAAACTGATGGAACTGAAACAGAAATATAAAGTTCTACAATTATAGTTGGACTTCAACACTTCTCTCAGCAACTGATAGAACTAGTAGTCTGAACATGATTTAAAAAAAAGAAAGAATACTAGGCTACAAACTCTTCTGAAAACAGAGGACAATGTAGTACTTCCCAACTTATTATAAGTCAGTATTACCCTAACATCAAAGCCAGAAAAACACATAAGACAAAAAATTAGAAACCAGTATTCCTCATGAATATAGTTGCCAAAACTTTAAGAAATATTAGCAAACTGAATTCAGCAAAACTCTGCCTTCTATCTATACCATTGGTCTTGCTTGGGAGTTACTTGCCCCTACCATTGCAACAGGAGATCTCTAAATGGTATCACCTATCAGATTTTAGACCCATAATGATTTCTTACCTCTTCCAGGAGTAAAGAGCTAACTTTTTATTTCTTATCCAGTTGCAATGTATCTTTTCCTGTGTGTTCTGTACATGATTGGCCTTGCTGCCACTCCTCCAGTTGCATAAGGATTTTCTTCATGTATAGAATATGCAATACAAGGCTTTGTGTCTGCTCACCTCTCCCTGTAGCCACTAATCTCTACAGGCTTGCACTACCTAGAATATTTTTTACTATCTCCTGACTTGACACTAGTCATTATTCTGAGTACCCATTATTCTGAGAAGGAGCTTAGCAGACTACCTTTTGTGAAGTGCCTCTTCCTCTTGTACTTAGTCACAGGTGAGGCAGTTTTAGGGTCCAGTTTCTTCTTGGAAGGGTTTGTCCCCTTTAGGATTTCAGGATAGTTGATTACCTTGTGATGTCAGCTTTGATGAAGTTAAAGTTACGATTTTTTAGTTTTTCCAGATTTTCTTCATTATTAGGTTGTTAGCACATCCTTTGCAATTTTGTACATCCTGAGTGGACAGCAAAGTTTGGTTCACAATTTTGACCTCTGTTCAAAATTGTTCTCAGTCATAAGATCAATAAAATCAAATTGATGTTTCCTAAATGTAGAAATTGAATGTCCTCTACTGCTCTGGTTCTAAATACTTGTCCCCATCTTGCATTCTGGCCAATTCTCCATCATGTATTTTCTTCCCTCCTTATCATGCCTGTCCACTATTCTTTCATGTCTGTTCCCTTCCCATTGTCCTTTTGATCTTTCTGCCTCTTCTTATATCCAGCATCATTCTAGTGATTTGAACAACTATGCCTTCTAGGTTTCTCTCGGTTTAACCCCAAGTTTCTCAGTCATCAAAACTTCACCCTCTGAAATTACTATTTTATCCAGCCTGGGAAGAAGCCCTTTCCCCACACCTTCATCCTTAGTCACACAATACTGTACCTTTTTGGCATCACACAACCTAGTAAACATGACAATATTATATAAATACCATTTGATATAATTTTAGTTCATTGTAATTCATCTTTTCACAATAGGTTGATGATGTCCAAATCTATCATGATTTTATTGTTTGGAGTTTATGTTATATTGATTTTCTTTTGTTTTGTTTGTTGCATTGGGTCTTCATTGCTGCTGGCATGCTTTCTGTAGTTGGCGGTGAGCAGGGGCTACTCTTCATTACAATGCACCAGCTTCTCATTGTGAGGGCTTCTCTTGTTGCGGAGCATGGGCTCTATGTGTGCAGGCTTCAGAAGTTGCAGCACGCGGCCTCAGTAGTTGTGGCTCATGGGCCCTTGAGTGCGCAGGCTTCAGTAGTTGTGGCACACGGGCTGTAGAGCACAGGCTCAGTAGTTGTGGTGCACAGGCTTAGTTGCTCCGCGGCATGTGGGATCTTCCTGGACCAGGGATTGAATCCGTGTCCCCTGTGTTGGCAGTTGGATTCTTAACCACTGCACCACCAGCGAAGTTCCTGTTATATTGATTTATGTTTAGACAACACCAACCTACTTCTGTTAAGCTAGCAGATCAACAAATTGGTAGAGTTTGAACATTTTGATTCTCACTGACAAAAAGTAAGCCATTTCCTTTAATTTACTTTTTAAAGCAACCACCAGCTTTAGTAATTAATGTATATTACATAGGAGTGATAATGGTCTCATCATGGGTGTTTTATAATTTAGCAACTTGATTTGCCATAACTCAGTCTTCCCTCTTATCTATGACCCACCAGGGAACCATATCCTTATTTTATATACCAGTTTTTTTCAAGTCTCAGCACTCAAATATCTTCTCTGTTTTCCCAATAGGGTTGCTTCACCTTGATCCATTTACTTCTTTCCTAGTTATCCTTTTTGCTCTTCTTTAATATTTCCTCTAAGTCTCAAACCCATTATGTTTTCTCTCTTGAGGTTACTGCTTTAGATTGTTTTTTACTTACTATTCAACATTCCATGAATATATAGAGAAGTCCCTGGCCAAATGTTTCCAAAATTTATTTTAAAAATAAATGAATAAACAAACAAAATAATACCATGCTTACACCATTGTAATATCTGAGTAAGGAAGGTCTTTATAAGGAAATGGAAAAACCCTTATGTTGCCTATAAGCACAAGAAAATACTGAAATCCTAAAAGAAGCAATTAAAATGGAAAGTGTGACTTTTATAATATTTTTCAGCCCAGTTCCTCATTCACAGACATGAGATGTAACCTCAAATACATTTAAATATCTTTTGATTACATTTTGAAGTTAAGAGAGACTCACAAACAATATCATGACAGAAGATGTGATTTGTTTTTCTTACACAATATTTTACAACTTTTGAACTAGTAGTCAACATTTAAAATTTTACATAAAAATCTGATTTTAGTTTTTCTTTCTTTTTCTATTGAGGTATAGTTGATTTATAACATATTAGTTTCAAGTGTGCAACATACTGATTCAATATTTTTATACATTATACTCCATTTAAAGTTCTTACAAAATAATTGCTATATTTCACTGTACTGTACAATATATCTTGTTGCTTATCTGTTTTAAAAATAGTAGTTGTTACCACAATTACCTACCCCTATCTTGCCCTTCTCCACTTCCCTCTCCCCACTGATAACCACTAGTTTGTTTTCTATATCTGTGAGTCTTTCTGTTTTGTTGTATACATTCATTTGTTTTATTGGTTAAATTTGACATGTAAGTGATAACAGAATATTTGTCTTTCTCTGACTTATTTCACTAAGTATAATACATTCTATATCCATCCACATTGTTACACATGGCAGAATTTCATTCTTTATTAAGGTTGAATAATATTATATATATATATATATATATATATAATTCATTTGTTGATGGACAATTAGATTGCTTCCATATCTGGCTACTGAAAATAATTCTCCTATAAATATTGGGATGCATATATTTTTTCAAATTAGTGTTTTTGTTTTCTTCAGATATACACCCAGCAGTGGAATTACTGGATCATGGTACTTCTATTTTTAGTTTTTGAGGAACCTCCACAGTGTTTTCCATAATGGCTGCTCTAATTTATAATGCCACCAACAGTGTACTAGGGTTTCCTTTTCACCACATCCTCAGTAACAATTTTTATTTGTAGACTTTTTGGTGATAGCCATTCTGACAGGTGTGGGGTGATATTGTGGTTTTGATTAGTATGTCCCTGATGATTAGTGATAGACCATTTTTTCATGCTCCAGTTGGCCATTTGTGTATCATTTTGAGGAAAATGTCTATTCAGGTCTTCTGCCCTTTTAATCAGGTCATATTTTTTTGATATTGAGTTATATGAGCTGTTTATATATTTTGGATATTAACCTCCTTACTGTTTATATCATTTGCAAATATTTTCTCCCATTCAGTAGGTTGTCTGCCTTTTTGTGTTGTCAATGGTTTCCTTTGCTGTGGAAGAGATTTTAAGTTTAATTAGGTCCCTTTTGTTTCTTTTACCTTAGGAAGTAGATCCAAAAACTATGCTACAATATATGTCAAAGAGTTCACTTCTAGGAGTTTTATGGTTTCAGGTCTGATATTTAGGTCTTTAATCAATTTTAAGTTTATTTTTGTATATGGTGTTAGAGAATTATAATTTCATTATTTTACAGGTAGCTATCCAATTTTCCCAGCACCAGTTATTGAAGAGACTGTTATTTCTCTCTGTATATTCTTGCCTCCTTTGTCCTAGATTAATTGACCACAGTGTGTGTGTTTATTTCTGGACTCTCTATTCTGTTCTCTTGATCTATGTGTCTATTTTTGTTTCAGTACCATACTGTTTTGATTACTGTAGCTCTGTAGTATAGTCTGAAGTCAGGACGCATGATACCTCCATCTTCTTTTTTCTCAAGATTGCTTTGGTTATTAGGAGTCTTTTGTGGTTCCATATAAATTTTATGGTTATTTGTTCAAGTTCTATGAAGAATGTCATGGGTATTTTGATAGGGATTACATTAAATCAGTAAATTGCTTTGGGTATATGAACATTTTAACAATATTAATTCTTCCAATCCAAGAGCATGGGATATTTTTCCATGTCATTGTATCATCTTCAGTTTCCTTCATCAGCATCTTACACTTTTCAGAGTATAGGTCTTTCACCTCCTTAGCTAAGTTTGTTACTAGGTATTTTATTCTTTTTGAGGCAATTTTAAGTGGGGTTGTTTTCTTGCTTTCTCTTTGTGATAATTCATTATTAGTGTATAGGAAAGCAACAGATTTCTGTATAATAATCTTGTATACTGAAACTTTACTAAATTCATTTATTAGTTCTAATAGTTTTTGTATGGGGACTTTAGGGTTTTCTATATATAGTGTCATGTCATCTGCAAATAATGATGGTATTAATTCTTCTTTTTCAATCTGGATGACTTTTATTTCACGTTCTTGTCTGATTGATGTGTCTAGGACTCCCAACACTATGTTAAATAGGAGTAGTGAGAGTAGGCAACCTTGTCTTGTTCCTGATTTTAGAGGAAAGGTTTTTCAGCTTTTCACCATTGAGTATGAAGTTAGCTGTGGGTTTGTCATGAATGGCCTTTTTATTTTGAGATATGTTCCCTCTGTACCAACTAGGATTAGTGTTTTTATCATGAATGAATTTTGAATTTTTTCAAATGCTTTTTCTGCATCTATTGAAATGATCATGTGATTTTTATCCTTCCTTTTGTTAATGTGGTATATCACACTGATTGGCAAACATTGAATCATCCTTGCATTCCTGGAAATATTGAATCATCCTTGCATTCCTGGAACAAATCCCACTTGATCAAATTGTATGATCCTTTTTGTGTACTGTTGAACTCGGTTTGCTAATATCTTGTTCATGATTTTTGCTTCCATATTTATCAGAGATTTTGGCCTATAATTTTCCTTTTTTGTAGTGTCTTTGTCTGATTTTGGCATCAGGATAATGGTGACCTTGCACAATGAATTTGGGAGTGTTCTGTCTTCTTGAATTTTTTTTTAGTAGTTTGAGAAGGACAGGTACTAGCTCTTATTTATATGTATGGTAGAATTTTCCTGTGAAAATGTCCAGTTCTGCACTTTGGCTTACTGGAATATTTTGATTACTAATTCAATTTCACTACTGGTGATTGGTCTGTTCAGATTGTCTGTTTCATCCTCATTCAGTCCTGGAAGATTGTATGTTTCTAGAAATATATTCATTTCTTTAGGTTGTCCAATTTTTTGATATTTAACTCTTCATCATATTCTCTTATGATTTTTTGTATTTCTGTATATTGGTTATTATTTCTCCTCTTTCATTTCTAATTCTGTTTATTTGGGTCCTCTTTCTTTTTCTCTTGGTGAGTCTAGCTATAGGCTTACCAAAGTCTTATCTTTCAAAAAAACAGCTCTTGGTTTCATTGATATTTTCTTCTTTTTTAATCTCTATTTCCTCTCTGATCTTTATTTCCTTCCTTCTGCTTACTTTGTTCTTTGTTGGTTCTCATTTTTAAAATTTCTTTAGATGTTAGGTTAACTACTTTAGTTTGTTTGTTTCTTGAGGTAGGCCTGTATTGTTATAAACTTTCCTCATAGAACTGCTTCTGATACATCCCTTAGATTTTGGAAGTTATGTTTCTGTTTTCATTTGTCTCAAATTATTTTCTAATTTACTCTCTGACTTCTTCATTGATAACATTGGGTTGTTTGTTTTTTTTGGTAGGATGTTGTTTAGTCTCCATGTGTTTATGATTTTCCCATTTTGCTTCCTGTAATAGATTTCGAGTTTCATATATTTGTGGTTGCAAAAAATCCTTGATTATTATTTATATCCTCTTAAATGTGCTGAGATTTGTTTTGTGGCCTAGCATGTGATATCCTGGGATATGTTCCACATGTACTTGAAAGGAATGTGTATTCTGCTGTTTGGAATGTAATGTCCTATAGCTATCTATTAAGTCTACCTGGTCTATCATGTCATTTAAGATTACTGTTGCCTTACGGATCTTGTCTGAACGATCTGTCCACTGATTTAGCTATGGATTTGGCCCCGCCTCTGCATGTAGGTCACCTGAGGGCATCTATTCTCTGCCCAGACAGGGCGGGGTTAAAGTAGCAGCTGATTAGGGGGCTCTGGCTCACTCAGGCCAGGGGGAGGGAGGGGTACACAATGCAATGTGAGCCTGTGGTGGCAGAGGCCGGCATGATGTTGCAACAGCCTGAGGTGCACCATGTGTTCTCCTGGGGATATTGTCCCTGGATCATGGGACCCTGGCAGTGGAGGACTGCAAGGCTCCCAGGAGGGTTGGTGTGGATATTGACCTGTGCTTGCACCTAGGATTCTTGGTGGCTGCAGCAGCAGCCTTGGTGTTTCATGCCATCTCTGGTGTCCGCGCTGATAGCCGTGGCTCACGCCTGTCTCTGGAGCTCCTTTAGGTGGTGCTCTGAATCCCCTCTCCTTGTGCACCCTGCAACAATGGTCTCTTGCCTCTTAGGCAGGTCCAGACTCTTTCC
>NW_020171993.1:981588-985653 GCF_003031525.2 Neophocaena asiaeorientalis asiaeorientalis
CTCTTTCCCGGACTCCCTCCCAGCTAGCTGTGACACACTAGCCCCCTTCAGGCTGTGTTCACGCAGCCAACCCCAGTCCTCTCCCTGGGATCTGACCTCTGAAGCCCAAGCCTCAGCTCCCAGCCCCATCCACCCTGGTGGGTGAGCAGACAAGCCTCTCAGGCTGGTGAGTGCTGATTGGCACTTATCCTCTGTGTGGGAATCTCTCTGCTTTGACCTCTGCACTCCTGTTGCTGCACTCTCCTCCATGGCTCCAAATCTTCCCCCTTACCCACCCACTGTCTCCATCAGTGAAGGGGCTTCCTAGTGTGTGGAAACTTCCTCCACAGCTCCCTCCCAGAGGTGCAGGTCCTGTCCCTATTCTTTTGTCTCTGTATTTTCTTTTGCCCTACTCAGGTACATGGGGAGTTTCTTGAATTTTGCGAAGTCTGAAGTCTTCTGCCAGCATTCAGTAGGTGTTCTGTAGGAGTTGTTCTATATGTAGATGTATTTTTGATGTATTTATGGTGAGGAAGGTGATCTCCAAGTCTTACTCCTCTGCCATCTTGAAGGTCCGCTGACAATACCACAGTGTCTTACTGTAGCTTTATAGTAACTCTTGAGGTTGGATAGTGTCAGTCCTCCAAATTTGTTCTTCTCTTTCAATATTATAATGGCTATTCTTTTACTTTGCCATATCAACTTCAGAATCAGTGTGGTGGAATCCACAAAATAACTTGCTGGGATTTTGATTGGGATTGAATTGAATCTATAGATCAAGTTGAGAAGAACTGACATTTTCATGATAGTAAGACTTCTAATTCATGAACATGGACTCTCTCCATTTATTTAGTTCTTTGATTTATCTCTTTGTTAGACTTGTACCTAATTAATTCATTTTTGAGGCAGCTAATGTAAATGGCATTGATTTCAATTTCAAATTCTACTTGTTCATTCCTGAAATATAGGAAAGAAACTGATATTTAAACATTGACCTTATATCCCACCACCTTGCTGTAATTACTTATTAGTTCCAAGAGGACTTTTGGCAATTCTTCCATATATTCTTTGTAGAAAATCATGCCATCTGTGAACAAAGACAATTTTATTTCTTCCTTCTCAAACAGTATGCCTTATTCCCTTTCCTTGTCTTACTGCATTAGCTAACATTTCCAGTACTGGATATTGAAAAGGAGTACTGAAAGGAGACATCATTGCCTTGTTCCTAATCTTAGAGGAAATCTTCCAGTTTCTTATCTTTAAGTATGTCAGCTGTAAGTTTTATAAATCTTCTTTATCAAGTGGAAGAAGTCTCCCTCTATTCCTAGTTTACTGAGTATTCTTATCACAAAAAGGTGTTAGATTTTGTCAAAAGTTTGTTCTGCATCTACTGATATAATCATGTGATTTACTTCTTTAGCTTGATGTGATGGATTACACACTAGTTGATTTTTCAAATGTTGAAACAGCTTTGCATATGTGGGATAAATCCCACTTGGTCATGGTATACAATTCTTTTTATACATCGCTGGATTTGATTTTGTTGAAGATTTTCATATCTGTGTTCATAAAAGATATTGATCTGTAGTTTTCTTGCAATGTCTTTGGTTTTGGTATTAGTGTGATGCTGGCCTCATAGAATGAGTTCAGAAATATTCTGTTATTTTCTGAAAGAGATTGTAGATAATTCCTTAACTATTTGGTAGAATTCACCAGTAAACACATTTGGACCTGGTGCTTTGCTTGGGAAGGTGATTAATTATTGTTTCCATTTATTTAATACATATAGGCTCATTCAGATTTGTCTATTTGTTCTTCTGTGATCTTTGACAGATTGTGACTTTCAAAGAATTGGTCCATTTCCATCTGTTATTAAATCTGTGGACATAGACCATAAACAGATGAATGGATAAAGAAGATGTGGCACATATATACAATGGAATATTACTCAGCCATAAATGAAATGAAATTATCTGTAGTGAGGTGGATGGACCTAGAGTCTGTCATACAGAGCAAAGTAAGTCAGAAAGAGAAAAACAAATATGTTAACACATATATATGAAATTAAAAATAGGTTCTGAAGAACCTAGGGGAAGGACAGGAATAAAGATGCAGACGTAGAGAATGGACTTCAGGACACGGGGTGGGGGAAGGGTAAGCTGGGACGAAGTGAGAGAGTGGCATAGACATATATACTACCAAATGTAAAATAGATAGCTAGTGGGAAGCAGCCACATAGCACAGGGAGATCAGCTCAGTGCTCTGTGACCACCTAGAGCGGTGGGATAGGGAGGGTGGGAGGGAGATGGAAAAGGGAGGGGATATGATGATATATGTATACATATAGCTGATTCACTTTGTTATACAGCAGAAACTAACACAATATTGGAAAGCAATTATACTTCAGTAAAGATGTTTTTAAAAAAACAATTTGCAGACATAAAATTGTTCATAGGATTCCTTTATTATTTTAATATCTGTGAAATCTGAAGAGATATCCCCTCTCTTATTTCTGGTATTAGTAATTTATATCCTCTCCCTTCTTTTATTATTCTAGTTAGAGACTTATTTCTATCAGTCTTTTCAAAGAACTAGTTTTTAGCTTCATTGATTTTCTCTTTTGATTTCTTGGTTTCAATGACATTGATTTTCAGTCTAATTTTTATCTATTTCTTTTCTTCTGCTTCCTTTGAATTTTCTGTTCATGCTCTAGATTCCTGAAGTATAAACATATTGAGTCTAGGTCTTTTTTTGTTTTCTAATACATGCATTCAATGGTATAAATTTCCCTCAAAGAACTGCTTTCACTCTATCCCCATATTTGGGGGAGTTGTGTTTTAATTTTCATTTAGTTTAACATATTTTTTAGAGATTTCTTCTTTGATCCATACATTATTTACAAGTGTGATGTTTAATTTTCATATATTTTTCAGGTTTTTCTAGTTACTGTTCCATTGCTAATTTTTAGTTATTTACATGTTAGTCTGAGAGCAGACATTGTATGATTACTTTTAAATTTGTTAAGGTGTGTTTTATGGCTCAGAATGTGTTCTATCTTGGAGTATGTTCCAAGTGAGTTTGAAAAGAATGTTTCTTCTGCTGTTATTGGATGAAGTGGTCAATAGATATCCATTACACCCAGTTGACAGATGGTGTTGAGTGCAAATATGTCTTTACTGATTTTCTGCTGGCTAGAGCTATTTCTTATAGAAGGGTGTTGGATTCATCTAGTTCTCACTTATTTCTGACAGTTTTTGCCTCACATATTTTAGTGCTCTCTTGTTAGATGCATACACTTTAAGAATTGTTATGTCTTCGTGGAGAATTTATCCCTGTATCATTATATAATGTTCCTCTTTATATCTGATACCATTCCTTGCTTTGAAGTTTTCTCTTTAGTATATCCTTCTCAACCCATTTTAAGAGAAACACAGTTTAAATATAAAGATACACATAGATTAAAAGTAGACAACATATATTTGGGTCTTGTTTTCTGATCTATACCCACAATCCCTGCCTTTTATTTGGTGCATTTAAACCATGAACATTCACAATGATTATTGATATAGTTCGATCAATATACTATATTTTATTTTTTACATCTTTATTGGAGTAAAATTGCTTTACAGAGGTGTACTAGTTTCTGCTTTATAACAAAGAGTATCAGTTATATATATACATATGTTCCCATATCTCTTCCCTCTTCCGTCTCCCTCCCTCCCACCCTCCCTATCCCACCCCTCTAGGTGGTCACAAAGCACCGAGCTGATCTCCCTGTGCTATGTGGCTGCTTCCCACTAGCTATCTACCTTACGTTTCGTAGTGTATATATGTCCATGCCACTGTCTCGCCTTGTCACAGCTTACCCTTCCCCCTCACCATATCCTCTACTCCATTCTCTAGTAGGTCTGTGTCTTTATTCCTGTCTTACCCCTAGGTTCTTCATGACATTTTTTTTTAATTCCATATATATGTGTTAGCATACAGTATTTGTCTTTCTCTTTCTGCCTTACTTCACTCTGTATGACAGACTCTAGGTCTATCCACCTCATTACAAATAGCTCAATTTCGTTTCTTTTTATGGCT
>NW_020171993.1:986189-1102295 GCF_003031525.2 Neophocaena asiaeorientalis asiaeorientalis
TATTTTATTCTTTTTGTTGCAGTGATAAATAGGAGTGTTTTCCTGATTTCACTTTCAGATTTTTCATCATTAATGTATAGCAAAGCCAGAGTTTTCTGTGCATTAATTTTGTATCCTGCTACTTTACCAAATTCATTGATTAGCTCTAGTAGTTTTCTGGTAGCATCGTTAGTATTCTCTATACATGTATCATGTCATCTGTAAACAGTGACAGCTTTACTTCTTCTTTTCTGATTTGGATTCCTTTTATTTCCTTTTCTTCTCTGATTGCTGTGGCTAAAACTTCCAAAACTGTGTTGAATAAGAGTGGTGAGAGCGGGCAACCTTGTCTTTTTGCTGATCTTAGTGGAAATGCTTTCTGTTTTTCACCATTGAGGACGATGTTGGCAGTGGGTTTGTCATATATGGCCTTTAATATGTTGAGGAAAGTTCCCTCTATGCCTACTTTCTGCAGCGTTTTTATCATAAATGGGTGTTGAATTGTCTCGAAAGCTTTCTCTGCATCTATTGAGATGACCATACGGTTTTTCTCCTTCAATTTGTTAATATGGTGTATCACGTTGATTGATTTGCGTATATTGAAGAATCCTTGCATTCCTGGAATAAACCCCACTTGATCATGGTGTATGATCCTTTTAATGTGCTGTTGGATTCTGTTTGCTAGTATTTTGTTGAGGATTTTTGCATCTATGTTCATCAGTGATATTGGCCTGTAGTTTTCTTTCTTTGTGACATCCTTGTCTGGTTTTGGTATCAAGGTGATGGTGGCCTCGTAGAAGGAATTTGGGAGTGTTCCTCCCTCTGCTATATTTTGGAAGAGTTCGAGAAGGATAGGTGTTAGCTCTTCTCTAAACGTTTGATAGAATTCGCCTGTGAAGCCATCTGGTCCTGGGCTTTTGTTTGTTGGAAGATTTTTAATCACAGTTTCAATTTCAGTGCTTGTGATTGGTCTGTTCATATTTTCTATTTCTTCCTGATTCAGTCTTGGCAGGTTGTGCATTTCTAAGAATTTGTCCATTTCTTCCAGATTGTCCATTTTATTGGCATAGAGTTGCTTGTAGTAATCTCTCATGATTTTTTTTATTTCTGCAGTGTCAGTTGTTACTTCTCCTTTTTCATTTCTAATTCTATTGATTTGAGTCTTCTCCCTTTTTTTCTTGATGAGTCTGGCTAGTGGTTTATCTATTTTGTTTATCTTCTCAAAGAACCAGCTTTTAGTTTTATTGATCTTTGCTATCGTTTCCTTCATTTCTTTTTCATTTATTTCTGATCTGATTTTTATGATTTCTTTCCTTCTGCTAGCTTTGGGGTTTTTTTGTTCTTCTTTCTCTAATTGCTTGAGGTGCAAGGTTAGGTTGTTTATTCGAGATGTTTCCTGTTTCTTTTGTTTGGTTTTGTTTTGTTTGCGGTACGTGGGCCTCTCACTGTTGTGGCCTCTTCCGTTGCAGAGCACAGGCTCCTGACGTGCAGGCTCAGTGGCCATGGCTCATGGGCACAGGCACTCTGCAGCACGCGGGATCTTCCCAGACCGGGGCACGAATATGTGTCCCCTGCATCAGCTAGTGGACTCTCAACCACTGCACCACCAGGGAAGCCCTGTTTCCTGTTTCATTTCTTCAGTGATCACTTCGTTATTAAGTAGTGTATTGTTTAGCCTCCATGTGTTTGAGTCTCTTGTAGACAGCATATATATGGGTCTTGTTTTTGTATCCATTCAGCCAGTCTGTGTCCTTTGGTTGGAGCATTTATTCCATTTACATTTAAGGTAATTATCAATATGTATGTTCCTATTTCCATTTTCTTAATTGTTTTGGGTTTGTTATTGTAGGTCTTTTCCTTCTCTTGTGTTTCTTGCCTAGAGAAGTTCCTTTAGTAGTTGTGGTACAGCTGGTTTGGTGGTGCTGAACTCTCTCAGCTTTTGCTTATCTGTAAAGGTTTTAATTTCTCTGTCAAATCTGTGAATGAGATCCTTGCTGGGTAGAGTAATCTTGGTTGCAGGTTTTTCTCCTTCATCACTTACAGTATGTCCTTCTGGCTTGCAGAGTTTCTGCTGAAAGATCAGCTGTTAACCTTAAGGGGATTCCCTTGTGTGTTACTTGTTGTTTTCCCCGTGCTGCTTTTAATGTTTTCTTTGTATTAAGTTTTGACAGTTTGATTAATATATTTCTCCTTGGATTTATTCTGTATGGGACTCTCTGTGCTTCCTGGACTTGATTACCTATTTCCTTTCCCATATTAGGGAAGTTTTCAACTATAAGCTCTTCAAATATTTTCTCAGTCGCTTTCTTTTTCTCTTCTTCTTCTGGGACCCCTATAATTTGAATGTTGGTGCATTTAATGTTGTCCCAGAGATCTCTGAGACTGTCCTCAATTCTTTTCATTCTTTTTTCTTTATTCTGCTCTGCAGTAGTTATTTCCACTATTTTGTCTTCCAGGTCACTTATCCGTTCTTCTATCTCAGTTATTCTGCTATTGATCCCATCTAGAGTATTTTTAATTTCATTTATTGTGTTGTTCATCGTTGCTTCTTTCATCTTTAGTTCTTCTAGGTCCTTGCTAAATGTTTCTTGCATTTTGTCTATTCTGTTTCCAAGATTTTGGATCATCTTTACTATCATTATTCTGAATTCTTTTTCAGGTAGACTGCCTATCATTATTCTGAATTCTTTTTCAGGTAGACTGCCTATTTCCTCTTCATATGTTAGGTCTGGTGCGTTTTTATCTTGCTCCTTCATCTGCTTTGTGTTTTTCTGTCTTCTCATTTTGCTTATCTTACTGTGTTTGGGGTCTCCTTTTTGCAGGCTGCACGTTCGTAGTTCCTGTTGTTTTTGGTGTCTGTCCCCAGTGGTTAAAGTTGTTTCAGTGGGTTGTGTAGGCTTCCTGGTGGAGGAGACTAGTGCCTGTGTTCTGATGGATGAGGCTGGGTCTTGCTGGTGGGCAGGACTGCATGTGGCGGTGTGTTTTGGGGTGTCTGTGTCCTCATTATGATTTTAGGCAGCCTCTCTGCTAATGGGTGGGGCTGTGTTCCTGTCTTGATAGTTGTTTGGCATAGGGTGTCCAGCACTGTAGCTTGCTGGTCGTTGAGGGAAGCTGCATGCTGGGGTTGAGATGGAGATCTCTGGGAGATTTCCGCCATTTGATATTATGTGGAGCTGGGTGGTCTCTTGCGGATCAGTGTCCTAAAGTTGGCTCTCCCACCTCAGAGGCACAGCACTGACTCCTGGCTGCAGCACCAAGAGCTTTTCATCCTCACAGCTCAGAACAAAAGGAAGAAAAAGTAGAAAGAAAGAGGATAAAGGATAAAATAAAAATAGAAAATAGTTATTAAATTTTTTTTTAAAAGAAAAAACGGACAGATATAGAACCCTAGGACAAATGGTGACAGCAAAGCTATACAGACAAAATCTGACATAGAAGCATCCACATACACACTCACAAAAAGAGGAAAAGGGGAAAAAATAATAAATCTTGCTCTCAAAGTCCACCTCCTCAATTTGGGATTCGTTGTCTATTCATGTATTCCACAGATGCAGGGTACATCAAGTTGGAGCTTTAATCTGCTGCTTCTGAGGCTGCTGGGAGAGATTTCCCTTTCTCTTCTTTGTTCGCACAGCTCCTGGGGCTCAGCTTTGGATTTGGCCCCGCCTCTGCGTGTAGGTGCTGGAGGGCGTCTGTTCTTCGCTCAGACAGGACAGGGTTAAAGGAGCAGCTGCTTCGGGGGCTCTGGCTCACTCGGAGTAGGGAGGGGTGTGGATGCAGGGCAAGCCTGCAGAGGCCAGCGGGACGTTGCACCAGCCTGAGGTGCTGTGCATTCTCCTGGGGAAGTTGTCTGTGGATCCCTGACCCTGGCAGTGGCAGGCTGCACAGGCTCCCCGGAAGGGAGGTGTGGAGAGTGACCTGTGTTCGCATATAGGCTTCTTGGTGGCAGCAGCAGCAGCCTTAGCGTCTCATGCCCATCCCTGGAGCTCGTTTAAGCAGTGCTCTTAATCCCCTCACCTCGCGCACCAGGAAACAAAGAGGGAAGAAAAGTCTCTTGCCTCTTCAGCAGGTCCAGACTTTTCCCCGGACTCCCTCCTGGCTAGCCGTGGTGCACTAACCCCTTCAGGCTGTGTTCACGCTGCCAACCCCAGTCCTCTCCCTGCACTCTGACCAAAGCCGGAGCCTCTGCTCCCAGCCCTGCCTGCCCTGGTAGGTGAGCAGAGAAGCCACTCAGGCTGGTGAGTGCTGGTCGGCACCGATCCTCTGTGCGGGAATCTCTCTGCTTTGCCCTCCACCACCCACAGTCTCCGCCCGTGAAGGGGCTTCCTAGTGTGTTGAAACCTTTTCTCCTTCACAGCTCTCTCCCCCTGGTGCAGGTCCTGTCCCTATCCTTTTGTCTCTGTTTATTCTTTTGCCTTACCCAGGTACGTGGGGACCTTCTTGCCTTTTGGGAGGTCTTCTGGCAGCATTCAGTAGGTGTTCTGTAGGAGTTGTTCCATGTGTAGATGTTTTTCCATGTGTAGATGTTTTTCTGGTGTATCTGTGGGAAGGAAAGTGATCTCATCTTACTCTTCCACCATCTTCCAGGGAGATCAATATACTGTATTTTTTGCCCTTGGTCTTTGTTCCTATTTTTGTCTTCCACTCTTTTTCTTCCTTTTTTTGTTTTAACTGAGCATTTTACATGATTTCATCTTCTCTCCTTTTTCATTCTTTTCTCCTTCCTTTGGTGGGACAGGATGGCTAGAATGGGCTGCATTTGGGTATTTATTTCCTTTTACCCCAGTCATTTAGGCTCTGGTTAGTTTCCCCTGAGGGCAGGCCTTATTAGGAATAACATGGTATACTGGCATATTTCAAAATGGTTTCTTATCCCCTTTCTCCTGCTAGAAGCAAAAGGAAATTATTCTGATATTTACTGTGGGAAAATACAAGCTCCTAGAGGTGTATCTCACAATATTATGCCCCCCATGACTGAGTTCCCCAGCAATTAATCCATTAAAAATCCAGTTTTCCTACTCCAGCACTGATTCCCATGGCAGTTTCAGCTCGTGAGTCTCTACTCTGCTAAGCTGTGGTGACGTGTATTTACCTGTCTCTTCTATCTTGGGGGCAGCAATTTGCCCTATGTCCACCACCTTCTCTTGCAGATCCAGTAAGAGTTGTTGATTTTCTAGTTGTTATTATGGTGGAGTGACAACTTCCAAGTTTCATACATGTGGAGCTGTGGAGCTGGAAAAGACAAGTCCTGCATTTAATATTCTTCACTCCATTTTCTCCCCTCTTGAAAACTCATTATTTCAAGGTAGTATTCCATGAACAATTAGATTTTAATAACTTGCACAGATTGGATGCATAATTCACTAATAGCTCTAATAACCAAAGAACATTCATTACTACTGAAGCGAAGAAAACAAGCCTGTCTGAATAACAGTATTTAAGGATTTGTATTTTATAAATCCTTTAAAGAAAACAGTATTTCTATTTTCATTTTAAAATAAGGGAGTAAGAATAATCTGTGCTTCTTAAGTACAAGTTGTTGAATATTTATGAATATCTTTCAAGAGGAGATAATAATTTATCTTAGAGAGGTCGTGAAAGGATCTGAAGTTATGTTACTGGATCCAAGCTCATACTGCTAACCAAAAGACAGGCCAAGAAGTCAACAAAGTGTTGGGGCAAAGAATAGTGACTTCATTTGGAAAGCCAGCAAACCAAAAAGATTGCAGACTAATGTCCTAAAGAACCATTTTAACTCAGAGTAGAACTCAGGCTTCTTTTATGCTAAAGGAAAAGGGGGGAGTGCTCAAGAGTAAAGGCAGATTGGATTGTGGACTTATTAGAGGCACCTGGCCTTGAAGGGAAGCATAACATTTCTTTGTTCTGCTCACTTACGTGGGCTGGATCAAAGGGCTCCTACAAAACTTCAAGTTGTTAGTAATTATTTTTACTTTACCATTCTTATCTCTGCTTCTTTGCAAGGTTGCTAGGCTGAAAGCAAACTCATCTACAACAAGTAATAGCTATAACTAACCCAGGACCTTGGGATGGGAACTTTCTTCAGGGAATTTAATAAACTATTGGGTTGGCCAAACAGTTCATTTGGATTTTTCCACGTTAAAAAAAACCCGAACAAACTTTTTGGCCAATCCAATATTTGGGCACAATATTGTTTAACTGTTGATGTGCAGGGATAAAGCAATGGAATACATAGGCTAAAGGATGAGGGAGGCAGCGTCAACATGGTGTGGTGTTAGTTCTGTTCTTCCTCCATTACAGTTAGATTGCCTGGGTCAAATAACGTTGCTGAACTAGCTAGACACTTTGAACAAGTGACTTAACATCTGTATGGCTCAGTTTTCTCATGTACAAAAAGTAGTATAATAGTGTTGTTGTAAGCACTAAATGAGTAACATTTGTAAAGCACTTAGAATAGCACCTGGCATACATAAAAATATCGTTTTAATGCAGTGTGACTCTTACTCTCATAGAGGCAATAGGTAGATAAAGAGCAAAGGATAAGTTACTACTTCTTTCAGTGAAGATCATGAATACTTCTGCAGAGTAATTAATTGACTCAGACCAACTGGAACAAGAGAACATAAATGCTATTAAAACCAATTGTATTATAATACTGAATGTAAGAAATAATGACAGCCTGAATCAGAGTAATAGCAATGGGATCAAGTTAGGCATGGCTAAAAGACATGGTGAAGAATGAATCTACAGAATGTGGCAACTAACTGAATAGGTAAACTGAGGGAGCCTATGAAACCAAACAAGTTATGTACTTCTAAAATACAATGGTGGGACAGGCAAAGGCTAGAAATTCCCACCCTAAAAGGGAGAAATAGGAAAGGGGGTGACAGGTCTCAAGCAAGTCCAAAACTAACAGGAATAACCACACTAGACCAAAAGGCTTGAAAATAATCCTCTGTGTCTTGATGTTATGCCTTCTGGATTCCCTGTGGCCTCCGGTCACTGAAGCTCTGCTGGGCAGGATTGTACCATGCGGGCTCTGCCTGGAGGGCCTGCCTTCACTACTTTGGTCAGCTCTCCACAGAGGTCTTCAGGACTGTTGAAAGCAAAGCCTCCCCTTTTGAAACAAAGGAGGCAGTCCCAGATCATCTTTTGAATGACATTATGGGACATTCTTCCCTTTTCTTAAATAATAGCAAACTTTTGAAGCTGAGTCACCCTATGATACTGTCCTGTAAAAATCCAAGAAATCCCACAGCCTTTCTTCTTTCCTTCCCATCTCCTTCCCCTTCAGTTCAAATTGGCAGTTCTGCTGGAATGGCTGATTAAGTCTGTGGTTCACACTCATACTACCTCACAGAATAATTTAGGAGATCAGGAATCCAAGGATGAAATGTAGATGTGAGAAAAATAACACATATGTCAAACAACTATACTGAAAGGTCAGAACTTTTTCCCTCCACCCCTAAGAAATTCTGGAAAAGAGGTGGGATCTGTTGGACTAAAGTAACAAAAAATTGTATCTAAATACCATATTCTACAGGACAAGAGACAAGATGGCAGAGTACAAGGACTTGAGATCCTCCTCTCATGTAAACAGCAAAATCACAGCTAACTGCTGAACAACCATGGACAAAAAAGACTTAAACCTACCAAAAAGATATTCTACACCAAAAGATGAGGACAGCAACACAAGATGGTAGGTACTTTCACAGTATGATCAAATCCCATACCTGCTGAGTGGGTGACACACAAACTGGAAAAGAATTATATCACAGAGGTTATCCCACAGGAGTGAGACTTTTGAGACCCACATCAGGCTTCACAGGCTGAGGGTCTAGCATCAGGAAGAGGAGGAGCCCCTGACCTTTGAAAGCCAGTGGGGCTTCAGTGCAGGAGCTCCACAGGACTGAGGGAAACAGAGACTCCAACATAGGAAAGTACACACAAGGTTTCACATGCACTGGGACCTAGGGCAAAGCAGTGACTCCATAAGAGCTTGGACAAGACGTACCTGCAGGTCTTGGAGGGTCTCCTAGGGAGGTGGAGGTCAGCTGTGGCTAACTGTGGGGGCAAGGACACTGGTGGTAGATGCGCCAGGAAGACTCAAGCTCTCCTGGAGGTCGCCATTTTGGCACCAAGACCCACCCAACAGACTGCAGGCTCTAGTGCTAGGACACCTCAGCCAAACAACTAACAAGGGTGAACACAGCCCCAACCATCAGAAGAAAGGCTGCCTAAAATAGTCCTGAGCCAACAGCCACCTATAAACACACCCCTTGATACAGCACTGCACATCAGAAGGACAAGACACAGCACCACCCACCAGTGGGGAGGCACCAGTCCCACTCACCAGGAAGCCTGCAGAAGGTCCTGGACCAACCTCACCTATCAGGGAACAGACACCAGAACCAGGAAGAATTAAAATCCTGCAGCCTGAGGAACAGAGGACCTGAGAAAATATTTGAACAGATGATAACTAAAAACTTCCCTAACATGGGAAAGTAATCACTCAAGTCCAGGAAGCACAGAGTCCCATACAGGATAAACTCAAGGAGGAACACACTGAGCTACATATTAATCAAATTGATGAAAATTAAAGGCAAAAAATATTAAAGGCAACAAGGGAAAAGCAACATATAAGGGAATCCCCATAAGGTTACCAGCTGATTTTTCACCAGAAGTTCTGCAGGTCAGAAGGGGGTGGCATGATATATTTAAAGTGGTGAAAGGGAAAGACCTACAACCAAGAATATGCTACACAGCAAGGCTCTCATTCAGATTTGATGGAGAAATCAAAAGCTTTACAGAGAAGCAAAAACTAAGAGAATTCAACACCAAACCAGCTTTACAACGAATGCTAAAGGAACTTCTCTAGATGAAAAAGGCTACACTAGAAACAAGAAGATTATGAATGGGAAAGCTCACCAATAAAGGCAAAAATACAGTAAAGTTAGGAAATCACCCATACACAAATGTGATATCCAAACAAGCAATCATGAGAAGAGTACAAATGCAGGACATTGGAAATACAGTTGAAATTAAGAGACCAGCAACTTAAAACAATATTGTAAATATGTATAGATGGCAATAAGAACATACATATTGATAATTACCTTAAATGTAAATGGGTTAAATGCTCCAACCAAAAGACATAGACTGGCTGAATGGATATAAAAACAAGACCCGTATATATGCTGTCTACAAGAGACCCACTTCAGACCTAGGGACACATACACATTGAAAGTGAGGGGATGGAAAAAGGTATGCCATGCAAAGGGAAATCAAAAGAAAACTGGAGTAGCAATTCTCATATCAGACAAAATTGACTTTAAAATAAAGTGTTACAAGAGACAAAGAAGGACACTACATAATGATCAAGGGATCAATCCAAGAAGAAGATATAACAATTGTAAATATTTATGCACCCAACATAGTAGCACCTCAATACATAAGGCAAGTACTAACAGCCACAAAAGGAGAAATTGACATAAACATATCAGTTCTCCCTCATTTATCAATTTAATGTAATCCCAAGAAAAATATTAGCAAGGTTTTAATGGATCTAGATAAGTTAATACAAATTTTATGTGGAATATCCAGGGAAATACCTTAAAAGAAAAAATACCAGGAGACTAGTCCTACCAGACATTAAAACATAGCACCTCTACAATTAAAACAAGGTGGTACTCGTGCATGAGTAGACAGATTGACCAATGGGAAAGAACTAAAAGTCCAGATATAGACCAAAGTGCTTATTGTATTTTAGTATATGATGAAGGTAACATCTCAAATCACTAGAGCCAAGGATGGGCATTTTAATAAATGGTGCTGAAATAATGGGTATTTGGGAAAAGATAAAATTAAATCTATGCCTCATTTCACACAAAAATAAACTCCAAATTGTTCAGGAATCTAAATGTTTAAAAAAAAAAAATCACAGAAGTACCAGAAGAAAACATGGATGAATTCCTATAACACCTGGGGGTAAGAAAATGTTCTCTAGCAGTAACTCAAATTCCAGAGAAAATCAGAAATTGATAAATTTAACCCATCAAAATTTAAAACTTTAGCATAACAAAAAAAACCCACCATAAACAAAGTCATAAGACAACACACTAGAAGAAAATATTGGTAACCTATATTGCAGGTAATAGTTATGTTAGTATTAGTTACTAGCTAATAGTAACTAGTATTAGTTATTAGCTAATAATATATGGAATGCTTAAAATTCTGGGGGACAAAAGACCAAAATCCTGAGAGTAAAATGAGTGAAAAACAGAAGGGGGCTATCCAAAAGTTTTTAAATGTCTTTAAACATATGAAAATACATTCAACCTTATCTGTAGAAGTATAAATGCTAATTAAGACTATTATGAGATGTCATTTCGCCTTAAGCAGATTGGTAAAAGTTCAAAAATCTAGTAACACAGTATCTGCAAGGCTATGCAGAAACAGACACTGTAATATATTGCTGATAAAAATGCAAAATAGTGCAACCCTTATGGATGAGAATATAGCAGTATTTAATGAAAAATAGTAAATTTAATGAAAAATAGTAAATGAAAAAAGTGTTTACAGTTGGGGAATCTGGATGAAGCATTTAAGGTAACAGTTTGTACTACTTGTATAGCTTTTCTGTAAGTCTGAAATCACATCAAAATTAAAAATTAAAGGAGAGAAACATTGTTCTGTATGATTTTGAAAGTAGACTTTAGGAAATAGATAAGAGAAGGAGAATTTGCCATATTTCAAGAAAGAAAACATAGTAGTCCCAACCAGGGTAGTCACAGCAGAGACAATGGGAATTAGATGATTTGATTCTGGATATACCTTGAAGATAAAGCTAATAACATTTCCTGTTAGACTAGGCATAAGGTGGGAGAGATTGAGAGGACCAGCAATGACTCCAGTGGTTTGGGCATGAGCGACTGAATAGATGGAGTTGACATCAACTGAGATGGGAAAGACACTCAGTGGTACAAGATATTTAAATGGGGATGTAAGCAGTGCACTTAATACTTGCTAGAGCTTGTACCCATCCAGTAGCTCACATATCTTCAGGTTTTGTGGCGTAGAAGAGCAGGGGATAAAAGGAAAGTGGGAGACTTTCCCTTCCCAGCCAACATAGTGAGCCAACATAACACCCTCTCGATTATCCTTGGCTCTGTACTGATTAGCATGTTTCTGTGGGCAAATACTCTTAAAACTTCTAGTGACTCCTTCCCCATTTCATATGAACTGAGAGTACAGAACTAAGGCCACTGTCCGTTATTTCATTCTAGCAAACCAGAGTTGACTAGAATAAAGTGCTTATATTTTGGAAGTTGCCTTAGTTCTTTTAATAGTAAAGACCTATTACGACTTTAAAAGTGCCGATTAGGCAAGCTGACATTTTTCGGTGTGTCTGAAGCTCAGAACTAATTATATCAGCATAGGGTTGAGTTTATCACTAATTCAAGCCTTTTAATCACCTTAAATTTTTCACATTGTCTGTTTTTAGTGAAAACATCTTTACCATTCAATGCATTTTGCAGTATGGGTTACCTAAATGGTATCTAAATCTTCTGTGGGTGTATAATAGGCATTCACTAAATACACAAAACTTCTTCAATAGTTAAGCATAGTCCATTGTTAACTTCATTAATTAAGTAGGGAAATAAAATAAATCCTTCCAATAAATGCCTAGTATGCCTGATACTCTTGTGATCCAAGAGTATGACTTCTTTTAGTGACTTAGAAATGATCTGGACCTTGACCTATGAATACTAAGCATTATCACATACCAACAAAATGTTTCCATGTCTTTTTTCTTCTGTTCTTCTAATTTGTAAGAGTTAGTTTTGGTCTCCAAATTAGCCTTTATGGGAGAAAATGCTCCCAAGGAATCAATGTAATAACTATTTTAGTCTTGAATTGAACAATGAAAATTGTTGAGAGGAGATCAGATGGTGAAATAGGAGGATGCTGAGCTCACCTCCCCCAACAAACACATCAAAAGTACATCTACATGTGGAGGAATTCTCACTGAAAACAAGCTGGAGCTTGACAGAGGCTCTTATACAACCAAGAATGTAAAGAAAGATCCACACAGAGTTGGGTAGGAAGGGAAGAGAAGTGATCGGGTCAGGACCCATGCCCCTTGGAGGGGACAGAGAAGAGGAGGGGTATTAAAAGGGCTCAGAGGTATTAAAAGTGATCTTCCCTGGGGAGTAAGTAGTTTCAACCACTTATTGGGCACTCCAGGCCTGTGTTCTAACACCAGGAATATAAGTCCCCTTAGCTTGTTTGAAAAACAGTGGGAATAACAGGAGAGCTGAAAGAAACCTAGATTCCACTCATGAAGAGCAGACACATGCTTGCTTACTCCCAGTAACAAAGCAAAGGAAGCACATTGAAATTGCCTGTGACTCTGGTCATTTCCAGCAACCACTCCTGCACATGCCCCAGCCCACAAAGAGTGCCCACTTCAGCCCTTCTTCAGCCACTGCTCCCCTCTGGGGTGAAGTTGCCATTGCTCTGATGGGGAAAGAATGCACTCAGAGGGAAGAGAACTAGCTCAGACCCAATGCTCAGAAATTCTGCTCTAGCACCTTAGGACCTGATCCTGACCTTAACCCTGCCTCTGCTAGGGTGGTAACAACCACTGAGCATAGAAGTCCCAGCTCACACCTAGCTCTGCCTCTAGCCTCTCCATCTCCTTACCCACCTCTCCCACCAAGGTAAAAAGCTGCCAGCACAGCCTGGAGGAAATGGTGATCTGTGCTCACCTCAGACCCAGCTTTCTGACCAAAGCCACAGGACACATGTATATTGCATAGGGGTGCTCCCACACAAGGACACACATTCACGATAATGATGTGTAACTGTTCCACCCAATTTCATAAAGAGAAAATTAAGCAAAATGAGAAGATACAAATTTGTTCAAAATGAAAAAAGCAGAAAAGACAAGTGAAAAAACAACTAATAGACTGAAAGTGAGTGATGGTAAAAGATATTTCATGCAAATGGAAAAAACAAGCAAGCAGGGGTAGAAATACTCATAGCAGATGAAGTATATACTAAAACAGTCTATAACAAGAGACAAAGAAAGGTGTTATATAATGATAAAGGGATCAGTATAGGAAGAGGATATTACACTCCTTATCATATATGCACAACATACAGGAGCACCTAAATATATAAAGCAAATACTAATAGACAGAAAGGGAGAAGTTCACAACAATACAATAATAGTAGGGGATGTTAACACCACACTTACATTAATGGATGGATCATTCAAATAGAAAAATCAATAAGGAAACAGTGGTCTTAAATGACACATTTGATCGGTTGGACTTTATAGGACATTCAATCCCCAAACAGCACAATAGGTTTTTTTTCAAGTGCACATGGAACATTCCCCAGGACAGATAACATGATAGGTCACAAAACAAGTTTCAACACATTTAAGAGGACAGAAATTACAGCAAGCATTTTTTTCTGACCACAATGGTATAAAACTCAAAATCAATTACAGGAAGGAAAATAGGAAAAACACAAACGTGGAGACTAAATAACATCCCACTAAAAACCAATGGGTGGATGAAGGATTCAAACAGAAAATTGGAAAATACCTCAAGGAAAATGAAAATAAAAACACAGCTTTCCAAAATCTATGGGATGCACCAAAAGCAGTTCTAAGAAGGAGATTTATAAGGATACATGTCTACCTCAAGAAACAAGAAAAATCTCAAATAAATAACCTAACCTACAATCTAAAAGAATTAGAAAAAGATCAAACAAAGCACAAAGTCAGCAGAAAGAAGGGAATAGTAAAGATTAGGGAGCAAATAAATAAAACAGAAACCAAAAAACAATGGAAAGATTGATGAAAAGCAAGAGCTATGTTTTTGAAAAGATAAAAAAAAATTGAGAACCAATAGCCAGCCTCATCAAGAATAAAAGAGAGATGACTCAAAGTAAGAAACGAAAGAGGAGAAATAACAACTTATATCAAAAAGATAAAAAATAAGAGAATACTAAAAACAGTTATAAGCAAGCAAACTGGACAACCTAGAAGAAATGGATATATTTCTAGAAAAAACAATCTTCCAACAATGAATCAGGAAGAAATAAACAATCTGAATGATCAATCACTATTAGTCAAATTGAATTAGTAATTTAAAAATCCCAGCAAACAAAGTCCAGGATCAGACATTTTCACAGGGGAATTCTGTTAAACGTATAAAGAAGAGCTAGTACCTATTCTTCTCAAACTATTCCAAAACACCGAAGAGGCAGGAACACTCCCAAATTCATTTTACAAGGCCACCATTACTCTGATAGCAAAATCAGAAAAATACACTACAAAAACAGAATATTACAGGCCAATATCTTTGATGAATATAGATGCAAAATCCTCAAAAAAATTAGCAAACCGAATTCAACCATACATGAAATGGGTCATTCACCATGATCAAGTGAGATTTATTCCAGCCAGGAATGCAAGGATGGTTCAATATCTGCAAATCACTCAATGTGATACACCACTTTAACAAAAGAATAAAAATCACATGATCATCTCAAAAGACGCATGAAAAACATTTGACAAAATTCAAAATCCATTCATGATAAAAACTTTCATCAAAGTGGGTATGGGGGAACACATCTCAACATAATAAAAGCCATTTACGACAAACCCACAGCTAACATTACACCCAATGGCAAAAAGCTGAAAACCTTTCCTCTAAAATCAGGAACAAGACAATGATGCCCACTTTTGCCACTTCTATTTAACACAGAATTGGAAGTCCTAGCCACAGAAGTTGGACAAGAAAAAGAAATAAAATGCATCCAAATTGGAAGGGAAGAAAAACTGTCACTCTTTGCTGGTGTCATGATACTATATATAAAGACCCTAAAGTTGCCACCAAAAAAACTGTTAGAACTACTAAGTGAATTCAGCACAGTTGCAGTATACAAGATTAATATAAAGAAATTGGTTGCTTTCTATGCACTAATAATGAGCTATAGGAAGCAAAAAAAACAATTCCATTTAAAATCATATCAAAAAGAATACCTCAGAATAAACTTAACCAAAGAGTTCAAAGATCTATACTCTGAAAATGATAAAACGCTGATTAAGGAAATTGAAAATGATACAAAGAAGTGGAAAGATATCCTGTGTTCATGGAGTGGAAGAATTAATATTGTTAATGTGTCCATACTACCCAAATCAATTTACAGATTTAATGCAATCCCTATCAAAATACCCATGACATTTTTCACAGAACTAGAATATTCATAAAATTTGTATGGAGACAAAAAAATCCCAAATAACCAAAGTAATCTTGAGAAAAAAGAACAAAGCTGGAGGTATCATGCTCCCTGACTTCAGACTATACTACAAAGCTACAGTAATCAAAGCAGTATGGTACTGGCACAAACAGACACATAGATCAATGGAACACAATAGAGACCCCAGAAATAAACCCACACACTTATGGTCAATTAATGTATGACAAAGGAGGCAAAAATAATTGCTGAGGAAAGACAGTCTCTTCAATAAGTGTTGCTGGGGGCTTCCCTGGTGGCACAGTGGTTGAGAGTCCGCCTGCTGATGCAGGGGACATGGGTTCGTGCCCTGGTCCGGGAATATCCTACATGTCGTGGAGCGGCTGGGCCTGTGAGCCATGGCCGCTGAGCCTGCGTGTCCAGAGCCTGCACTCTGAATGGGAGAGGCCACAACAGTGAGAGGCCCACTTACCACAAAAATAATAAATAAATAAGTGTTGCTGGGAAAACTGGACAGCTACATGTAAAAGAATGAAACTATAACGCTCCTTAACACCATACACAAAAACAAACTCAAAATGGATTAAAGACCTAAATGTCAGGCTGAAAACCATAAAAATCCTAGAGATAAACATAAGCAGAACAGTATTTGACATAAATTGTAGCAATTTTTTTTGGATATGTTTCCTAAGGCAAAGGAAATAAAAGCAAAACTAAACAAATAGGAAGGAATTAAACTTAAAAGCTTTTTTACAGCAAAGGAAACTATTGACAAAACAAAAATACAACCTACTGAATGGGAGAAAATATTTACAAATGATAAGACTGATAAATACTATCTAAAATATAAAATAGCTCATACAACTCAATACCAAAAAACAAACAACCCAATTAATAATTGGAAGACCTAAACAGACACTTTTCCAAAAACACAAAGATGGCCCATGGAAAGATGTTCAACGTCACTAATCATCAGAGAAAAGCAAATCAAAACCACGAGATAGCACCTCACACCTGTCAGAATGGCTATCATCAAAAAGACCACAGATAACAAATGTTGGTGAGAATGTAAAGGGAACCCTTGTACACTGTTGGTGGGAATATAAATTGATGAAGCCACTATGGAAAACAACATGGAGGTTCCTTAAAAAACTAATAGAACTACCCTATGATTCAGCAATTCTACTTCTGGGTATATATCCAAAGAAACTGAAAACACTAATTTGAAAAGATGCATGTACCCTAATGTCCATTATTTATAATAACCAAGATATAGAAGCAACCCAATGCCCATCAAAACACAAATGGATAAAGAAGATGAGGTGTGTGTGTATATATGTGTGTGTGTGTGTACACGTGTGCACACACACACACAGAGAATGGAATATTACTCAGCCATAAAAAATGAAATTCTGCCATTTGCAGCAGTGTGAGTGGACCTAAAGATTATTATGCTTAGTGAAGTCAGACAGAGAAAGACAAATACTATATGAAATCACCTATGTGTGGAATCTAAAACATAAAACAAACTAATGTATATAGCAAAACAGAAACAGATATAGAAAACAAACTAGTCGTTTCCAGTGGGGAGAAAAAAGGGGGAGAGGCAAGATAGGAGTAGGGGATGAAGAGGTATAAACTATTTGGTATAAGATAAATATGCAAAAAAAAAAGAATATATTGTACAGGACAGGGAATACAGCCAATATTTATAATAAATTTATGGAGTTTAATCTATAAAAATATTGAATCATTATACTCTAAAACTAATAATAATATTGTGAATTACTTTAATAAAATTTTAAAAAGAAAATTCTTAATATGGTATATTTCTAAAATATACATATTACAAAGATGCATTTATAAGCCCACCTCTTGCTGCCCTGGTACACCTTTGTTTAAAATGTGTTTAAATATTTGCTCTTTTCTTAAATCTTAAACCTGTACAACCCAGACGGTCAGAGTTCCTTGCCCATTTGGCAATTTAGTTATGATTAGCTCAGAGTGCTACCAATTCTCTACTTTGTGATGACTAAAACCTTCATGATTTCTGCTCACTGCAGAAATTAAACTACAGAGTTTAATTTTTCCTATTGCTCTCTGACTACAAATTTTTCATACAATTCTGCTGCATATATTTAGACTTTTTATAAAATTCCACAAGGACTCCATTTACCATGAGCAGATACCTAGCATTAACAAGCAAGAGGCCACTGGACACACTGACCTGTGGGTTTGAGTTCAGTGCAGGGAGGGGGTGAAGATAGGAGAGGGAGGTGGGAACACAGGGAAGATAATTGAGCCTATTTAACAGAGTGGCAGGTAAATTCTATACAATGAATGTGCAAGAAAAAGCAACTGAGGAAGGAATGAGGGAAGGGCTGAGGAAAGGAGGAAGGAGGCAGGCAAGGAGGGAAAGCAGGAAGGAGACAGAGAAGAAAGGAGGAAGGAGACAGAGAAGAAAGGAGGAAGGAAAAAGAAAATAAAGGATCAAGAAAAAGGATATTGTGAATATTTGCACTCAGAGTGGGAAAGCTGTGATATCATGTAACTGGAGAGTGAGCCACTGTCAGGAAGGCAACAATATTGGTTAAGACAGTGAGCTGTCCAGATCGTCATTGGAACAGGATTTGTAATCAAAGGTAGCTTCATATTTATGTAATAAATTTGTAATTAATTCAAATGCATCACTTAAACATTTAATAAATTCAACTGTTTGAATTCTCTATTTTCCATCCTGCTTGTTTCAAGATCCAATAAATACCCCTAACTAGACACGATACATATCAAAAATAATTCTACCAGTCACTGAACAGGAGCTTAAACAGGAAGAAGTAAACCTGAACCCATCTATTAGGCAAAGTGGCAAGGCCAGGCATTTTATAGCATCTGAATTCTCCATGACTGCTATATTAACATAATACATATTAAGTACAATTTTTTGAATAAAGTAGTCACCACATTATTCTCTCTGGACCAAACATAGGAATAACTGCAGCAGAAGTCTAAAATCACATCTCCTCATAGCACCCTGGTTTCTCTGTTGCTATGACAACTCCAGAGAGAATGAAATGAGGTTCCAAGATATGATCAAATTCATTGATTTTTTTAAAAATCAGGCTATGTATTTCATGAATAGCAAATCTCAAATACTGAGTTAAAATTAAATTAGAATATATTGCTTGAATTATCTTATTAAACATATTCAAGGAAGAACTTTACAATCTTGAGTTCAAAAGGACTGTATTCCTGGAGTTACTGAAATAAACCTAGGATCCTCTCCCTTATGATTTCAGAATAAACATTAAATTATCTGAATGGAAATGATGCAGGGACTCTGCCATCTGCAAAGACAATGAATTGTCACTTTCTATCACCAGTTGCATTCTAGAAAACAGGTGTTCAGTTACCGGATATCACAGCTCAGTGTTTTAATACATTATTGGAATGACAAACAACAGTTGAATATTTGGTGAAAAATACACAGGACAAATCAGAACAAATTGCAAGTAACTAACCTTGGGAAATATCAATAAATATATAACAATTAAATAGATACATTGAAGCATAAATATGTATAACCTTACTGCCTGATAGTTAAGGTCACTTCTGTTAGACTTAGGAGAACAAAGCTGGAGGTATAATGCTTCCTGACTTCAGACTATACTACAAAGCTACAATAATCAAAACAGTATTGTACTGGCACAAAAACACACACATAGATCAATGGAACAGAATGGAGACCCCAGAAATAAACCCACACACTTATGGTCAATCAATGTATGACAAAGGAGGCAAAAATAATTGGTGGGGAAAGACAGTCTCTTCAAGTGTTGCTGAAAAATTTATTTTTGATTTAGAAATATATTTTATGTTCTCCATCATCCTGTAGAAGTTTCAATAGAAATAGTAAAACTGTCACTTACTACCTGAAGTTGCCAAAACCTGATATTCTAATGGCAATAATTTTTTTATTAAGAAAGAGAAACAATGTTATACTTCCATTGTTTTTTTTGTTTTTGTTTTATTGGTTAGGGGTAGATTAATTTCCTCTAGTCCTAGACTCACTTGTTTGTGAGTCTACTTCATAGGTTAGGCATTGTGGGACTAGTGACACATTAAAGGCTTTTAGCCTCCCCATTTCGTAGCTGAGAGTTTTATGTGAAGTGTGAAAGGAGGTCAGTTTGCAAGAAGCACTTATGAAGATTTAAGTGGGATGGTATGTAAGAGAAAAATACCCCCTGGTTCTTTATAAAATAATAATGAGATTTCATTTATAACTTGTATATTTATAGTTCAGGGTAAATTTAAAATGAGTAAATATTCTATTTATTTTGAGAAACAGAACAATGATAAAGAAGTCTCAATATCTGGAAACATTGTGGTTTTGATGGTTTACCTCATTGTTCATTGTAAATTATGAACAAGGCAAATTGTATGTAGCCAAATGTTATGAACTTGTGTCTTCCCAAAAATTCTTACATTGAAGCCTTAAATTGCCTCTGCCAATACCTTAGAATGCAAGTGTATTTGGAAATAGGGCCTTGAAAGAGGTCATTAATGTTAAATGAAATCATAAAGATGGGGCCTTAGTCTAATATAACTGGTGTCCTTAGAAAAAGAAGAGAGAAGCACAGAGAAAAGGTCATGTGAGTACATGGAAAACACAGACAAAGGGATGACCATATGACGACACGGTGAGCAGGCAGCCATCTGCAAAGTGAAGGGGAGAGTCCTCAATAGACACCAAACTGCTGACACCTGGGTCTTAGACTTCCAGGATCCAAAATTATGAGAAAATAAATTTCCATTTAAGTTACCCAGTCTCTGGCATTTCATTATAGCAATGCTAACAAACTAATACACCAAATCTGAGAAGTTAAAATCATTTCAGATCACATTATTTGGGAGGACTTTCCTTTCAAGCACATCAACTTAGAGCATACAGGCTTTCCTCTTCACTATTCCTTACCAGTCACTGCCAAGTTGGAGGGAGGAAATAAAAGACAAATAGGTTTCTCTATATTAAAAGGTAAGGACCAAGATCAAGAGGCTTCCTTTGGATTCTTTCTTCTTCCTGGTATCTCTTGGCTCAAGTTTCGATAATTTCCATGGCAGATGGGCAGCTTAAACAAGTTGGACCTTGAGAGTAACTTTATAAAACAATTAGTTAACTTTGTGATGTTATTCTAAAGTTGATAAAGTCCCTACAATTTGCAGAAAAAGTAAGGTGGAGCCAAGAGAAGTTGTTCTGTGCTACGACCTTAAGTAGAGTGTCTAAACAATCTAAGCCCAGAGATAAACGCATCCACCTATGGTCAACTAATCTATGACAAAGGAAGCAAGAATATACAATGGAGAAAAGACAGTCTCTTCAAAAATGGTGCTGGGAAAACTGCACAGCTACATGTAAAATGAAATTAGAACACTCCCTAACACCATACACAAAAATAAACTCCAAATGGATTAAAGACCTAAATATAAGACCAGACACTATAAACTCTTAGAGAAAAACATAGGAAGAACACTCTTTGACATAAATCACAGCAAGATCTTTTTTGACCCATCTCCTACAGCAATGAAAATAAAAACAAAAATAAACAAATGGGACCTAATGAAACTTACACGCTTTTGCACAGCAAAGGAAACCATAAACAAGACGAAAAGACAACCCTTAGAATGGGAGAAAATATTTGCCAATGAAGCAATAGACAAGGGATTAATCTCCAAAATATACAAACAGCTCATGAAGCTCAATATCAAAAAAACAAACAATACAATCAAAAAATGGGCAGAAGACTAATTAGTCATTTCTCCATAGAAGACATACAGATGGCCAAGAGGCACATGAAAAGATGCTCAACATCATCATTAGAGAAATGCAAATCAAAACTACAATGAGGTATCACCTCACACCAGTCGGAATGGCCATCATTTAAAAAATCTACAAAAAATAAACGCTGGAGAGGGTGTGGAGAAAAGGGAACCCTCTTGCACTGTTGGTGGGAATGTAAATTGATATCGCCACTATGGAGAACAGTATGGAGGTTCCTTAAAAAACTAAAAATAGAACTACCATATGACCCAGCAATCCCACTATTGGGCATATACCCTGAGAAAACCATAATTCAAAAATACATATGCACCCTAATGTTCATTGCAGCACTATTTACAATAGCCAGCTCATGGAAGCAAACTAAATGCCCATCGACAGATGAATGGATAAAGAAGATGTGGTACATATATACAATGGAATATTACTCAGCCATAAAAAGGAATGAAACTGGGTCATTTGTAGAGACATGGATGGACCTAGAGACTGTCATACAGGGTGAAGTCAGAAAGAGAAAAACAAATATCACATATTAACACATATATGTGGAATCTAGGAAAATGGTACAAATGAACCTGTTTGCAAGGCAGAAATAGAGACACAGATGTAGAGAACAAACGTATGGACCCCAGGGGGGAAAGGGGGAGAATGAATTGAGAGATTAGGATTGACATATATACACTAATATGTATAAAATAGGTAACTAATGAGAACCTGCTGTATAGCACAGGGAACTCTACTCAATGTTCTGTGGTGACCTAAAGGGGAAGGAAATCCGAAAAAAGAGGGTGTATATGTATACATGTAGCTGATTCACTTCACTGTACAGCAGAAACTAACACATTGTAAAACAACTATACCCATTAAAAAAAATAAAGATAGTAGAGGGCACATTAAAAAAAAATAATCTAACAATGAAATGAGTTTGTGTCATTCATTGTTTTACAGTTATTCTAAGGGAAGTGAGTGGATAGGAGGACCATCATACTTACATGGAGACTTTAACTGAAAAGGCCATGAGATTTTTTTTTTAAAACAAGGACAAAGCGAAGAGTAAAGGAGATGAAGCCCACTCCTGCCCTGGGAATGCAGGCATATTATTTCTGTGCTGAAAGTCTAGATGGAGGTAACTTATGGAGATAAAAGGCTTAAAAGTTACCTGCATCATCTCTAATCTCTACCAATTACCACAGAGGAATTTCTCTTCCCCTGGGGTGTTTTAGTCCTAGGTTACTTATATTTGTTATCAGTGAATCACCTTTGTGCTGCAACACACACGATTGTCTCTGCATGATTCTTATCAGCCCAATTCACACAAATATTAATTCAGAAAATTTTTTTTCCCAAATTCTCATTCTTATGTCTTATATCAAAATCAAGTCAAAAAGATCTTCAGAAAATGATGCACTCTGGATTCAAACTGCCCTCCAAACTTGAAGTAGGTGCAAATAGTCACAACGGTCTTGAGAAGTGACCAGTTCCAGATACATTCTCTCTCCCAAAGGCAGTGTTATTCATGGCCACGGTGGAGGTATTTCTACCTCCACCAGCTCAGTGATGCACTGGTCAACTGTCAGGCTCACAGAGGCTGTCATCACAGCTGCTGCTATCCTCAGCTGTTACTTCTAAGGGACAGGAGGAGATGCAGGAAGTAGGGTGAAAGGAAAGAAATAATTCATGATGCACAACAGATGCACTGGAATTAAATAGCCTTTTATTAGTTACGCATGAATTTCATCCTTTCAGAAATCACGTGCACTACATGTTTTAGCTTTTAGGTGAAAAGAAAGCAAATGCTCACCAGCATCCAATTACTATGGCAACCTTTCTATCCCTCAGTTAGAAACTTGATTTAGGACTTTTTGTGCATTACTCCCAATGCTTAACATGCGTAGGGGGCCTCCTGAGCAAGAATTTTCAATCTTGCTAGCCTAATTCACCTATCTCTCATATTACTTTAGTTCAGCAAACAACCAGTGTGCCTCTTATATACCTTGGCTATGTTCAGGGTATGAAAATGTAATCCTTATATATACCTTGTATATATACAAGGTATATATATACCTTATATACCTTGGCTATGTTCTAGGATTCAAGGATGAGTATGACAAGACCATGGCATGCTGACAGCCACCCCGTACACTTATCCCTAGAAACACACTGAAAAAGTGTTACTCTGTCCTTTTCCAAGATTTCTCATAAGCCACTGTCCTAAGCCATCTTTTCCCTCTCCTCTCCTTATTTAGGGTGTGGATATTAAAAATTTTCAAGGATAGAGTCTATATTTAGTTGTTATATTTTAAATAATTATTAGGAAGTACTGAATCACAAGGCCCACATTAATACTTAGGAATAAACCTAGTCATGACACAGTTATGTGGAACATAGCATAAATAGTAAACTCATACAAGAAAGAATGAAGTGAATAAACTAACCAATTGACAGACTCATGAATCATCTTTAAGTAGATCAACTCCTGGACACATGGCTCCTCCTATCTTTATTGGTTCCTAGCTTCAATGTCAGAGAATGTTAAGTCAGGGCTTATCCTTAAATTATGCAAGCTGGTGGATAACTGCATCTTCTTGGAGCTAATGAACTTCTTGCACAGACTTTAGACTAACATAGAAGGGTTGGAAGAAACCAGGAGCTTTGGCTCTCTCTCCCCAGCCCCATTGTGCTACCCTGCCAAAGGGCAGAGTAAAGCATGCACTATTCTAAAACAATGAAAACCATGTGTTGCCTGTGATCCAGTCTGAGAAATGCACTCTATTGGCATCTTTTGAAACACAGATGCAAAGTTGAAAAGGTAGCTATTATTTTAAGCTTGCTCTTAACAAGAAAAAAATCCTTTTGTTATAAAACCCTGTAGTCACTCCTTTGTTCATAATCATTACTCAGACTGTCTGGTACTGATAGAATAAAGACAACCCTCTCTGCTTAGGGTTTTAAGGCCCTCATCAATCTGGCTCTCACCTGCGCTTCACCTTCTCTCACCTCACCTCCACCAGCTAATGGTTTCTCCTCCCTTGGCTAATGTACTAGCCTTGCTCAATTCTGCTGATACCATTCACTCTACCCAACATGTTTCCCCACTCCTTTGCACCTGTTCCTACAATAGCTATTCTTTGAGGATCACAAGAATTCTCTCCTCCCACTGATAATTCACAGTGCACAGCTCTGAGCTGTTATAGTCTCTCTACTCTCTGGATGGCTCTTTTGACAAACACATCATCCTGCCTTGAGACACTTCTTGTCTCAAAGGTGCATAGAGTTATTTTTATTCTGAATGACTTTGCCTCTAAAATGTGTAGGTCCTAGTCTCCCAAACTAGTCTAAAGCTCTTTGAAATCAGACTTCATTAGCCTCCACATAAATCAATCACAGCACTGCATCCTAGTGAAAAAAATATATAAATATATATATGTGATTCTGAGGTAGAAGGATTACATTTTCATACCCTGAACATTTCTTGGAGGCATCTTAAAAAGCACATTATCAAGGGTTGAGTATAAAAGAAATGTAGGCATTTAGAAAAGAGGGATACTGTGAACATTTGGAGGAGAGAATACTGTTCATTTGGGTGCTTCACCTGATATACAGGGCTATCCATTTGTAGGTGGATAAGTGATAAATTATTATAAGGTGATGTGTTTCATATTTTATGGAAAGACATTTAATGAGGGAGGTACACAGAAATATTGTGAGTGCAGGAACAAATAAGTGTTAAAACAATTTATTTTTTAATCTTGAAATAATTAAAAACTACCACCTGAATCCTGAAATAAGGACTTAGATATTTTCATCCTTTGAAGAATCATCGAAATGGAGGAGTCCGTAAGTCTTATATCACATCGCTTTTGCTGCACTTATCTACACAACCCTGGATTTCTTCATGGGTATATGTATGACATTTTTATGGCTTTCCATTAAGATTATAAATCCCCTTAAGATCAATATCTGAAATCTCTTATTTCTTTATTATCAGAGTGATACACAGTAAATGTTTATTAACTATTGACCTTGGTCAAGCGATTAAACCACGAAATCTGAGTTTCCCTATTTTAAAAGCAAATAATCATATGTGGCTTGCATTGTCATTCAGACAGCAAGCATCATCTTAATGATAGCATATCTGGCACAGAACTGATACTCAAAAAGTATCCGTGGAAAGTAAGAAGAGAGGCAAAGTGGAGGAAAGGAAAGATAGAGAGGATGACATGCTCTGTAGTTTATGGTACAGGATATAAACTGTACATTACTGCTATTAAGGGTAGTATGTTACCTGATATAGATACTACAGGGTCCATAACATTTCCAGAGTCAAGAGATAAAATCCTCCTCTCTGCTTTCTGTTTTTATTCAGCTAATCTTCATCAAAATACATAGTATCAGCTCCGCCCACCCTTCTACTTAGATATCAGCAAAGCTGTTTTCGTTTTACCTCTGGTAGCAGAAACATTATTCAAAGTAACCATATTTTACTACTAGCAAAAAGAACATTTAACAAATAACATTTTGCATTAGGAAGAAAATCAACAACAAAAATGCCAAATTGCTGAATAGCTGATGTAAAGTATTAGAAGCCAAAAACATGCTGAAAATTTGTAACTGTGCCCAGAGCTACATTTAAGCAAAGGAATCATTACTTCTACTTTGAAGCAAAAAGCTTCTAAATCAGCAAAGCAAAGACAGTCAGCTGAACCTTCTCTGAAAT
The DNA here is from genome assembly GCF_003031525.2 of Neophocaena asiaeorientalis asiaeorientalis. Classification (NCBI taxonomy): domain Eukaryota; kingdom Metazoa; phylum Chordata; class Mammalia; order Artiodactyla; family Phocoenidae; genus Neophocaena; species Neophocaena asiaeorientalis. The sequence continues at coordinate 1,011,974 of NW_020171993.1, forward strand.
ATTTGGCAAACAGCACATTTAGTAATATTTTGTACAAATAATGCCACTTTTCTAAGGTGCTCAAAATATTTTGCAAACAACCAGTCAGTTTCAGAATATCATGATTAAATAAATAGTAGTGTTCGTACCTTTCCATAGGAATAAAACACCACACCTATAGTAATCAAATTGTGTAGCAAGCCAGCCAGAGCCTTCCTCATCCCTAACCTCCCCCTCTACCCTCCTATATGTCTGCCTGTTTCCAGATCCTGGGCTGAAATAGAAACTGATTTCCCAACCTGGGACTCCTAATGAAAGGTAAAGCAAACCTAGGCATCTCTGGCTGTCACTCAGGAATAGATTGATTTCAAAAGGTGAGCCTAAGGACATTTTCAGCTGGAGCAAGCTACTGCTGGCTTTTTAGATAGCAATTACTCACTGATAATTGTTGTGTTTGCAAATTACTGCTTCCAGGGACACCCACAATTCTTTAGACTTTCCAGGTCTCAGGGGAAATGACTGGCACTCTCTTTTCCATGATGTGGTAAAAAAAAGAACTCTTAAAAATTCATTCAAAATTGAATCTTGACAGCAAAGGAGCATATGAAAAGATGCGCTACATCATATGTCATCAGGAAAATGCAAATTTTAAAAATGAGGTACTACTACACACCCACTAGAATGGCCAAAATCCAGCATACTGACACTACCAGATGCTGTTGAGGATGCTGAATGATAGGAACTCTCATAAAATATTGGTGAGAATGCAAAATGGTATGACCACTTTGGAAGAAAGTTTGGCGGTTTCATACAAAATTAAACATAGTCTGACAATATGATCCAGCAATCCCGCTCCTTGGTATTTACCTAAATGAGCTGAAAACTGTGTCCACACAAAAACCTGCACACAGATGTTTATAGCAGCTTTAATCAAAATTGTCAAAAACCTGAAAGAAACCAAGCCATCCTTTAGTAGGTGAATGGATAAATAATCTATGGTACATCCAGACAAGAGCACAATAGCACTATTATTCCACACTAAAAAGTAATGCACTATCAAGCTATTAAAAGATATGGAGGAGATTTAAATGTATATTACTAATTGAAAGAAGCCAATCTTAAAAAGCTACATACTGTATGATTCCAAATACATGGCATTCTGAAAAAGGCAAAACTATGAAGACTATAAAAAGATGAGTGACCACCAGGAGTTGGTGGGGAGAGAAGAATGAATAGGTAGAGAACACAGGACTTGTAGGGCAGCGAAACTACTCTAGATGACGTTATGATAGATATTGTCCTTATAAATTTGTCTCAATCCATAGAGTATATAACGCCAGGAGTGAACCCTAATGTAAACGAGGTAGTCTTGGGTGATAATGATGTATCAATGTAGGTTCATTATAACAAGTGTACCACTCTGGCGAGTGATGTGGATAATGGGGAAGGCTATGTGTGTGGAGTGGGCAAGAGAGAACTGGAAAATCTCGGTTTCTTCCTCTCAATTGGGCCATGAACCTAATATTGCCCTAAAAATAAATTCCATTAAAAAATTAGTCCTCAACCATGCCCACCATCTTCATAGTAGCCACTGACAACAGTGGCTATGGAAGACAGCAGCCCTTTCCCCTGCAAAACACCCTCAGGGATGCTTGTTCCTGGTTACTCCAGGAGTCTCACCTATGATCCCATAGGAGCCCACTGTAGCTCACTCTTTCAAGTCTTTCTTAGGGCTGCTCTTTCCTAGTGCTCCCTGAAAGAGGACCCATGATGCTTACCACCTGATACCCCTCAACCAGATCCCTTCAGTATCCCACCCACCCAAAGCTCATGGAATCAAAACTATGTGTGTGATCCGGCTAATTAGGGATACAAGAGTCAGTGTTGACTTTGCTAGCGCTGCCTTCCAGCACTCTTGCTATTCCCCAGCTCCTGTTATCCTTCGCACGTTTTTAGTATTTGTATTTAGTATTTCTCGTATTTTTTTTTGTATTTTAGAACTTTAGTATTTGACGAATGGACTCAAGATTATAAGATCCTGCATCTAAAGTTCTGCTACCTGTAAATTTAAGATGAATTTATAAGTATAGATCACTCCATTATAAATGGAAGGGGTCAGTTAATTTACAAGGCATGGAGATTAGTCCAATTTCCAAATTAGCTAACTTTCAGACTTTTCTTCTTACGATAAGCAAGCTAGTACTCTAGGTTAGGTCTATTTTAGGACGTGGGTAAGAGGTGGCTAAACTGTAGTTCTCAAAACCTAACCCTTATCTCTCAGCCTCACTCTGCATAGGAAATTTTCCAGTTGCATTTCTAATATTAGAAATATTAAATTTGGTGTAATATCTGGTGCTTATCTTCCTCTTGCGCAGAGACATTGTTTCAGAATTAGCTATCTGTGAGTCTCTTTCTTTCTGGGGCTCCCTCCTCTCCCTCGTGACTCAGAACTCCCAAAGGCAAACACTGTGTGTTACTCTCCAAAGGTTCAGGGCAATGCCTAGCACATGGTGAGCACTCAGTTGATATTGTGGACAGACCCACTCAATGTGTGTAAAAAATTAAAAGAATGCATAGCATGTTCAGTAGCATATTCACTAAACATATGTCAACTCTGTATTTTATTCTTCTCTATGTGTGTGCTTTTCAATTACTGCCAAAACATTTTGAACGCATAAAAAGAATCAATGTAGATAACAGTGAATGGAGGTATTGTCAATGTGGGTTTGGCAGGGATCTTAGCAGAGCTTCCCCTTGAAATACTTCTCTGAAATCCAAGTGAAGAGAAAGGCAGGGCATGGGCTAAATTGTCTCCCCGCTCCACCCCAAAAATATGTTGAAGTCCAAACACCCACTACCTCATGATGTGATGGTATTTGGAGATAGGGCCTTTAAAGAGGTAATTAAGTTAAAATGAGGTGATTAGAGTTGCCCTAATCCCACATGACTGGTATCCTTATAAGAAGGGAAAATTTGGACACAGATAATGGACAGAGAGAATACTATGTGAAGAGACAGGGAGAAGACAGCCATATACATGCCAAGGAGAGAGGCCTTAGAAGGAACCAACATTTCTGACACCTTGATCTTGGACTTACTTCTAGTCTTCAGAACTTTGAGTAAACAGATTTCTGTGGCTTAAGCCATCTACTCTGTGATACTTTGTTACGGCAGCCCAAGCAAACATATATAGAAGTGCATGGCTGCTTTAGAAGGCGTTGGCGCTTCATGCAACAAAGCATATTTCATATAAAAAGGATGCGAAAGAAACTAGCATGATTGCCTACTATATGCCTGAGTACAGTGCTAGGTCTTTCACAAGAATCACCCTTTAAGCTCTTTTCAACCCCTATAATGTGGCACTATTAACCCTGTTTTTAAGTAAGTGAGTTTCAGAGATTAAGAAGATTTCTAAGGATACTTAATTGATTTATTTCAGAAACAGAGTTTCCAGACATGTCTATCTGATTTCAAAGTCAATGCTCTTTTACAGTGCTATGAACCCTATAGACTAGAAGATCTCTGAAGCTGAGGGCCTGGGAGAAAGATAACTCCTGTGTATACAGGCAGAAGAGCATCTGCATGCATGCTCTGGAGGTAGAAAGCATGTAGCTTCATATTTTTAATCACATTTTTAAAAATATAGTATTTGTCAATAGAAAATGCTGAGAAGAATCGAAAATTACCTTGCATCAACTGAGCTGTTATTTTGAGTGGAGGGCAAGCACTCAAGGCCAGAACTAGAATAAACTAAAAGCAAGCACAAACATCACCACTGTGAAGTTCATGTTAGCAGGAATTTTCTTAACAGAAACAGAGTCCACTTTCTGACCTGACATGGAGATTAGGTTATACCTAGAACACATGAGATCTAAGTCTGTTCCTACCATAATCTGTGAGTTAAAAGCAATGGAGGCCCTGCTATATTTCTATCCAAATTAAACGTTTTCTCTTATTTGTTATGTAGTGGTTACACGTGCACACACACACGTGTTAGTGTTTACTGAAATATTTAATATTTGTCCAGGAGTGATTTTGCCTCCCCCAGGGGACATGTGGCAATATCTGGAAACACTTTTAGTTGTCACACATGAGAAATGGTGCTAATAGGATCTAGTTGGGAGGGACCAGCGATGCTGCTAAACATCCTCCAATGTACTGAACAGCCCCCAGCTCCACCCCACAACAGAGTATTGCCCAGTCCAAAATGTCAATAACACTGACGGTTCCTGCATAAGAATTCATGCAAATTTATTGTCTGTGCCAGCTTACTTTGTAATACATTAGTCTTAGTGATATATTGGTTTTGACTCTATGTAATGTATGTGATAGGGAATTCATTAAATGTGTTTAAATAACTTGACTTGCTTCTTTTTAAAATTAACCATATTATTTCTGCAATGCATTACCAGTATTTTTTTTTATAGACCACGTATATGGTATGAAACTTCATTTTCCAGTTAACATGTTTTGTTGCCTGTTATTACCTAATACATAGTGAATACATTTCTTTTTAATTATATGAATTTATACTTTTTTTCAGCATTAGTAGATTAGTAATATCCAGAAGATCATAATATCATATCCAGAACATATGATTTTTCACCTGGACTGCAGTATAAAGTATAATATATAAACAAGTAATATATTTCCCATAAAATATATTTATATGACCATATCATGGAATTGAATTCTTTTTTCAAAATTATTTATCTTTGGAAAATTGAGATGTATCTTTTATAACTTTGTGTCATATATATAGTATGAAAAGCGACAGTAGAGAATTTAAAATTAAAGTTAAAAATTAAGTTAAAAGTTCATTTAAATTCTCCATCCATTCCATTTGTACATATTAGATTTGCACAGATTAGGTTCAATTCAGCAAACATTTACTGAGCACTGGAAAAATAATGATGACTAAGACAGAACTGCTAGCTGTGAAGAGCTCACTTCTGGCCAAAGAGAAACAGAACAGCAAAACATTTTTCCTTGTTGTTGGAATTGCAACACAGTATAAAATAAAGTTTCCTTATTTATATTTCTTTCATTCCCCCTTCCTGCAGTGTCCATCAAACAGCTTTCCCGTTTCCACATAGTCTTAATGATTGCCAATTTTAATAATTTTAACATTATGTTGCGTCAAGATCCATAATTTGCTAAAACAAATTTTGGATCGTTTGGGACGTTTTGATTCTTTCCAATTGCCTATAGATATATAGATAACACTACAATGGATAGACATGGATAACACTACAATGGATATTTCAAGTATGTAGATATTATTTCTCTTTTAGAATATTTCCTTAAAATAAATTTCAGAGGAGAATTACTAAGTCTAAATAGTGTGAAAATATTTTTGACTCTATAAGTACATTATTTTGTTACTTATAAAACTATGGCGCCAACTTCCACTGCAACTAGAGTGTAATGGTGAAAACAAGTCATTGCATACTTTCCAGCACTGAGTTTTATTTATGAAAAAAATTTTTGTTATTGAATGAGATTTTCAATGTACCTTAAATTCCATTTATATTTTGGGTCTCTGATTACTGGTATGGGAGAAATCTTCCTATATTCTAATTTGCTTTTTTTTCCCTGAAAATGAATGTGTATGTCTTATGCTGAATTATCTGAGTCCTAAGATTTTTTTCACAAAGTTAAAAATAGAATTATTATTTATTAATCAGTCATATCCCTTGGCTTAAATATTCTTAAAAGATTGTTGTACTTATGGTACATTTACTAGGGTTTTGAACTACCAAAAGAAACAAATCCTGAGAATATTCAATACTTTCCTAAAAGAGCCTAGACTTGAAGGGAAAAAATTTTAATAGCTATGACAACAAAAGCAGTTAATAACAGTTATCCATGTACCAAAGAGGCATGGTTTGGTTTCAAAATGATTGTAGTAGCCAAGTTTAAAGTAAATAGGAAAAAAAACAAACAAACATAGCCATCTGTTATGAAATTTCTTTATTCTTGCCTTTTCTTCCTTTCTACCTTCTCTGGGTGAGTAGTTTAAGGGGATTAATGAAAACATCTGAACATGCTGTTTTCCACTAAACTCACTTAGTCTTTTCTTCTCAAGTCCTTGACCCAGATAAAGAAAGATATGATTTCCAAATTCAATGAAAGCTGAATTTCACTGGAGGGGAAAAATGCTACCTCAGCTCAAAGTCTGATTTCTCTGCTGTCCTACAGTTGTAATTGTAAAATAGAGCTTCACTTAAAAATACTTCCCTTTGTTTACCCAGGCCTTACGGAATCATCGTGTGGAAAGAAACCTTGAGAAGTCTTTCGACATTGCAGACCACATATTCTGAACCAAAACTCCAAACAAATAGCCTAACAAAAGACTTTTTTCCTTACGTGTCAATGTATTTATAACGATCATATAAGTGTTTAAAAGGTCATATGAATTTATACACAAAATCAATTGCCTAAGTCTTGCTCACCTCCCCTTGGTCCAGGTATCAACAGGACTGATGTGCTGTCCCCTCCTAGTTCTATTTTCAGCCCTTCTCACTCTAATTGAGTCAGTTTGTTCAAGTGCCTCGTAAGCATTTCTCAACACACAGCCCACAGGTATTTCAAACTCAACACCTCCAAAATTGAAATCATCTTTGCTCCCAAACCACTTCCTCCACGTCTCATGCTCTCACCATGAACAATATGGCATCATTCACTACCCAAAACAGAAACCTTAGAATCTTCACAGCCCACCCCCTACTCTCTCCCTGACTCAGTCACTGAATCTTGTCAAGTCCATCTGAAAAGAATAAAACTCTCATGTGCATTTCTTTCTCTTCATCCTCACCACTGCTGCCTTAGTGCACATCCTTTCAACTTCCTGGGCAAATTATTGAAATCATATCTTTGTCTCCCTGCCACCAATATTCATCACCATCCACCTGCCCTCCACACTGTCCTCCTCATCTCTGTTAGAGGTCTTTAGAAAATACACATTTCAAAAGACGAAAATAGGGAAGATGGCAGAAGACCTCAGACCTCCCAAAAGGCAAGAAACCCCCCCACATACCTGGGTAGGGCAGAAGAAAAAAGAATAAACAGAGACAAAAGCATAGGGATGGGACCTGCACCAGTGGGAGGGAGCGGTGAAGGAGGAAAGGTTTCCACACACTAGGAAGCCCCTTCGTGGGCGGAGACTGCGGGTGGTGGAGAGGGAAAGCTTCGGAGCCGCGGAGGAGAGCACAGCAACAGGGGTACGGAGGGCAAAGCAGAGAGACTCCCGCACAGAGGATCGGTGCCGACCGGCACTCACCAGCCCGAGAGGCTTGTCTGCTCACCTGCCGGGGTGGGTGGGGCTGGGAGCTGAGGATCAGACTTCGGTCTGATGCAGGGAGAGGACTGGGTTTGGCAGCGTGAACACAGCCTGAAGGGGGCTAGTGCGCCACGGCTAGCCAGGACGGAGTCCAGGCAAAGTCTGGACCTGCCAAAGAGGCAAGAGACGTTTTCTTCCATCTTTGTTTCCTGGTGCGAGAGGAGAGGGGATTAAGAGCGCTACTTAAAGGAGCTGCAGAGACGGGCGCAAGCTGCGGCTAACAGCGCGGACCGCAGAGACAGGCATGAGACACTAAGGCTGCTGCTACCACCACCAAGAAGCCTGTGTGCGAACACAGGTCACTATCCACACCCCCCTTCTGGGGAGCCTGTGCAGCCCGCCACTGCCAGGGCCCCGGGACCCAGGGACAACTCCCACGGGAGAACTCACGGCGCGCCTCAGGCTGGTGCAACGTCATGCCAGCCTCTGCCGCCGCAGGCTCGCCCCACACTCCATGTCCCTCCCTCCCCCCCAGCCTAAGTGAGCCAGAGTCCCCAAAGCAGCTGCTCCTTTAACCCCGTTCTGTCTGAGCGAAGAACAGACGCCCTGCAGTGACCTACACGCAGAGGCGGGGCAAAATCCAAAGCTGAGCCCCAGGAGCTGTGAGAACAAACAAGAGAAAGGGAAATCTCTCCCAGCAGCCTCAGGAGCAGCGGATTAAATCTCCACAATCAACTTGATGTACCCTGCATCTGTGGAATACCTGAATAGACAACAAATCCCAAACTGAGGAGGTGGACTTTGAGAGCAAGGTTTATTATTTTTTCACCTTTTCATTTTTTGTGAGTGTGTATGTGTATGCATCTGTGTGAGATTTTTGTCTGTATAGCTTTGCTATCACCATTTGTCCTGGGGTTCTATCCATCCATTATTTTTGTTTTTCTACTTTTTTAAAAAAATTTTTTCTTAATAATTATTTTTTATTTTAATAACTATTTTATTTTATCTTAATTTATTTTATTTTATCCTCTTTCTTTCTTTCTTTCTACTTTTTCTCCCTTTTATTCTGAGCCGTGTGGATGAAAGGCTCCTGGTGCTGCAGCCAGGAGTCAGTACTGTGCCTCTGAGGTGGGAGAGCCAACTTGAGGATACTGGTCCACAAGAGACCTCCCAGCTCCATGTAATATCAAATGGCGAAAATCTCCCAGAGATCTCCATCTCAACACCAACACCCAGCTTCACTTACGACCAGCAAACTACAGTGCTGGACACCCTATGCCAAACAACTAGCAAGACAGGAACACAACCCCACCCATTAGCAGAGAGGCTGCCTAAAATCATAATGTCCACAGACACCCCAAAACACACCACCAGACGTGGACCTGCCCGCCAGAAAGACAAGATCCAGCCTCATCCACCAGAACACAGGCACTAGTCCCCTCCACCAGGAAGCCTACACAACCCACTGAACAACTTTAACCAGTGGGGACAGACACCAAAAACAACAGGAAGTACGAACCTGCAGCCTGCAAAAAGGAGACCCCAAACACAGTAAGATAAGCAAAATGAGAAGACAGAAAAACACACAGCACATGAAGGAGCAAGATAAAGACCCACCACACCTAACAAATGAAGAGGAAATAGGCAGTCTACCTGAAAAGAACTCAAAATGATGATAGTAAAGATGATCCAAAATCTTGGAAATAGAACAGAGAAAATGCAAGAAACATTTAACATAGGGGTTCCAGAAGGAGAAGAGAAAAAGAAAGGAACTGAGAAAATATTTGAAGAGATTATACTTGAAAACTTCCCTAATATGGGAAAGGAAAATGTTAATCAAGTCCAGGAAGCACAGACAGTCCCATACAGGGTAAAACTCAGGAGAAACACGCCAAGACATATTAATCAAACTGTCAAAAATTAAATACAAAGAAAACATATTAAAAGCAGCAAGGGAAAAACAAATAACACACAAGGGAATCCCCATAAGGTTAACAGCTAATCTTTCAGCAGAAACTCTGCAAGCCAGAAGGGACTGGTAGTATATATTTAAAGTGATGAAGGAGAACAACCTACAACCAAGATTACACTACCAGCAAGGATCTCATTCAGACTTGATGGAGAAATTAAAAACTTTACCGACAAGCAAAAGCTGAGAGAGTTCAGCACCACCAAACCAGCTTTACAACAAATGTTAAAGGAACTTCTCTAGGCAACAAGCACAAGAGAAGGAAAAGACCTACAATAACGAACCCAAAACAATTAAGAAAATGGGAATAGGAACATACATATCAATAATTACCTAAAGGTAAATGGATGAAATGCTCCCACCAAAAGACACAGACTGGCTGAATGGATACAAAAACAAGACCCATATATATGCTGTCTGCAAGAGACCCACTTCAGACCTAGAGACACATACAGACTGAAAGTGAGGGGATGGAAAAAGATATTCTGTGCAAATGGAAACCAAAAGAAAGCTGGAGTAGCAATTCTTATATCAGACAAAATACACTTTATAATAAAGACTATTACAAGAGACAAAGAAGGACACTACATAATGGTCAAGGGATCGATCCAAGAAGAAGATATAACAATTGTAAATATTTATGCACCCAACATAGGAGAAATATAGCAGAGGGAGGAACACTCCCAAACTCATTCTACGAGGCCACCATCACCCTGATACCAAAACCAGACGAGGATGTCACAAAGAAAGAAATCTACAGGCCAATATCACTGATGAACATAGATGAAAAATCCTCAACAAAATACTAGCAAACAGAATCCAACAGTACATTAAGAGGATCATACACAATGATCAGATGGGGATTATTCCAGGAATGCAAGGATTCTTCAATATACGCAAATCAATCAATGTGATACACCATATTAAAAAACTGAAGGAGAAAAACCATATGTTCATCTCAATATATGCAGAGAAAGCTTTCGACAGAAGTCAACACCCATTTATGATAAAAACCCTGCAGAAAGTAGGCATAGAGGGAACTTTCCTCAACATAATAAAGGCCATATATGACAATCCCCCAGCCAACATCGTCAACAATGGTGAAAAACTGAAAGCATTTCCACTACGATCAGGAACAAGACAAGGTTACCCACTCTCACCACTCTTATTCAACATAGATATGTATATGTATAACTGATTCACTTTGTTATAAAGCAGAAACTAGCACACCATTGTAAAGCAATTATATTCCAATAACGATGTAAAAAAAAAATTACACATTTCGTCATGTAACATACGACCACCACTCCTTCCATGTGATCCTCTATTAAAGATCAGAGTTTTCCTTTACAGACAAGCAAAAGCTGAGAGAGTTCAGCACCACCAAACCAGCTTTACAACAAATGCTAAAGGAACTTCTCTAGACACGAAACACAAGAGAAAAAAAAAAAAGATCAGAGTTTTCTGCTGTAACTGAGATGGTAATGAATAAAACTCATATTCCCAACAGGACAAAATGAGAAATTCTGAATTGTTTTAAAGGAAAGTTGCCAGGCTAATTTTTTTGCCAACACAGGATTTCTAGGCTTGACAAAATGCCAAACAGCTTTGTGATATTGCTTGTATTGACCCCTGCCCCCCACTCCATCCTCTAATCTCACCTCAGAGGGTCTTATGTTCAAAATACAGATGTTGGAACAGACAGAAGCAAGGAGATGTGCAGACATCAAACAGCTACAATGTGTAATCGTTCAGCTAAAGAAACTGACAGACCCATAAAGACAGTCCTCCTAAACTGATATCAATAATATTCAATGATTCTTTCTCCTTTGAGGTGCTCTGAGCTTTTTACAAGAATCAACTCTGAATATACAAACAGAAATCACAGAAAGAGTAAACAAAAGAAATATCTGTTTTTGTCCCTTTCTCAGAAGGACAATTCCTTAGGTATCAAAACCAGGAGTTGAGAAGGATTTCTTTATTTATATATGCATAAGTTCTCTCAATGGTATTTTTGAACTATAATGAGCCAGGAAGTGTGCTATGGGAACCCACTGGTGCCAGAGAAAGCACCTCATTTTTCTAGCAGTCTCTGAGGGCAGAGACTACACCCATCAGGAGGACTGACGCCAAGGCAGTATTCAATATATGTTGAATATTAGAGGAAAATAGTTGCAAAGTGATAAGATAATGGTGAAAAAAGAGGCATTTAACAAGTGCTATAGAGGTGGGGGACTGATCACATTTGGCCCAGTGAGTGAGCTGGTGTCAGGAAAGATTTTTTGACAGAATGTTTTAGACAGGGCTCTCTGAATTACAAGACAGCTTGTGCTATTCTCATTTCTGGAAATGTCCTTTCCAACTTCACTACATACCTACTGAACTCTTACTCATCATTCAAGATACAGATTAAATCTCAGCTCCTCAGCGAAGCCGTTCCCAACCGTCACAGCAAAATCTTCTTCTTACTCCAGGTTTCTGAAGTGTTTTATTTATACCCATACTTACATCCACATTCTCATACTATGCCCTTATCACACATTAATGTCCTCTAGTTTATTTATTTTATTGAAGCACTTATATAGCCCTTACTATGTGCCAGGCAGTATCTTAATAGCTCTGCAATATTGTTTCACTTAATCCTCACAGCAATCCTATGTGCAGTTTTACTATTATTCCCCACTTAACTGAAGCCCAGACTTCTAGAATTCTGTCTTGCACTACAGGGCAAGGTAAGAAAATGCATTTTCTCCATCCTTATAACCTCAGCTTGTAGAACATGACTTAGCAAATTGTAGACTTTCAATTTGATAAACACAAATACGTACATATTGTTGAATAAAGAATGGCAGAGACGCCTGTTCAGATCAGAGAGACACTACTCATTTAGGAGATATTTAGTTGAATTTGCTTTCATATAACCTCCCCTTAACAACTAAAATGTTTAGTGAATTATATTCTTAGGGGGAAGATCATAAAAATGATAGTGACTTAACTATTGTTCCAAAGCCCAAGGAAATCTCATCAAGACCTGGTTAACCCATTTATTTCAGAAAGACAAATCTCACATCACAGCAAAAAAAAAGAGGAGGGCTTCCCTGGTGGCACAGTGGTTGAGAGTCTGCCTGCCGATGCAGAGGACACGGGTTCGTGCGCAGGTCCGAGAAGATCCCACATGCCGCGGAGCAGCTATGCCCGTGAGCCATGGCCGCTGAGCCTGCGCGTCCGGAGCCTGTGCTCCGCAACGGGAGAGGCCACAACAGTGAGAGGCCTGCGTACCGCAAAAAAAAAAAAAAAAAGGAAAAGGAAGATGTAGTACTTGCACATTTTTTGTAAGAAATCTCAGTTCAAATCTGTGCCAGCCCACTGTTTAATATGCTCCCCAAGAACAAAGGAGATCTGCAGTTAAAGCTGCTGAAGATGAGACCAACACACGTCCTCACTGCCAACTGCATCCCCTTAACGGAGTTGCATAGAAAGACCCAGAGCAGAGGAGCAGGGGTGACAGTGGGCAAACCCTCCTTACCCACCCAACTCCCAGCATTTGGAGAGGCAAGATCTGCTCAAATGTGAAAAGGAAGATAACGCGCAGATGGTGGCAGAGACCTCAAAGATGTGTGGGGCAGTATGAATGGTGTGTACTGTCTGAACAAGAGTAAAATGTCATTAGGTACAAACTGACTAGCCTCTAGGTCTCTGGTCCTCCTGAAACTTCCATGTCACTGGTTATTTTTAAGCATTGAAAAGTAAGTCTGGCTTAGAGAATGGAGGAGCTCCGATTTTGGAAAATGCCAAAAGAACACCACCTCTCCTTCAGAGATTACAACTTTATTCATTTGAGGCAAGCCGCCATTTTAAAATGCCAACACCCCAAAAGGAGGTAAACCTTAAGCCCTTATAAGCTGACTCGTATTTTATCCAATAATTCCCTGTCAGAGACCAGTTCACCCACAGGTAAAGACAAGAAAAGGATCCAGACTGGAGCCAGGGGAAAGGAGAGCAGTCCTAGGAGAGGAAAAAACACAACCACTGTGAGAGGGAGGAAGGCCCGAAAGGCCCACATTATGTTCTTCCCAGTTTTCCCAGGCTGGCTGTGTCACCAGGACAGGGCAGATCTGCAGGTGTATCCAGGGCATTAGAAATAATAAGCAGTTTCTACTCAGGAAGCATTTTTAGCAGGAGAAATACTGCTTTACCAGTCCGTGTCTAGTTCAAAAAAAAATTTTTTTTTGACTTGAGTCAGTGGTGTCAAAGGTTACCAGGCCAGCACCCATGACACCTGGAGAAATAAACAGCCAGGAGAAGGCACAATCCTCTGGTATGAGGCTGACCAGCTGTGCATGGCTAGACAGAACTCAGGCCTGAAATTACTCAGAACTGGTTGGCGACTCAGTGTTCTATTCTGACCCCACAGAAAAGACAAGCCATATTGCTGCTCCCTGCACACCGTGACTGGAAATGGTTCACAAATAGCATGAGTGAGTCATTGAGATGCTCTTGATGGTTTATCTCCTATTCACATAGTATCTGGAGACAATAAATGTAAAAGGTCTATTTCTCCCACATCCTAATCATCCAACTAGAGAATAAAAGGTACCCAGTAACCAGAACTTTCAAAACGACCAAGCATGGGTTTGGGCTCCAGTGCACAAGAGAAGCAAGAGGCTTTCAGTTTAGCTGAAAATGAAGAGAAGCTGAGGGATCCAGGACACAGATGGTGCAGGGGAAAGGAAAAAACAAAACAAAGTTCAAAGTTCTTCCCTTTGCCCTCAGGCCAACAGCCTGGGCTGCCCTGAACTGTTGCACAGGTTGCGTCTGCACAAGGACATCCAGTCCAAGTGAGCCTGAGTGAGCACTCAGCTCCTTGCTGCAAACCAAGCAATTGGGCAGAATTGTGCCAGCTCCAGAAAGGGTACCATGTTCTAGTTGGGCTGCCCAAAATGGGTGCCTTTTTAAAATAACTGGCCCACCCAGCAGGAGTACCTTTATCTCAGTAGGCACAAAAACACCTTATATCTAATGCCAAGTCCAGTTTAAAAATAGAGAGCTGAGGGTTCTCTTCTTCCCGCCTACAGACCCTGCACGCAACTTGGAGTCTCTGCTTTGATCTCACAACAGAGGGGTCATTATCTCAAGGAGACCAACAAAGAGAGGCCCAGAGTTCTAGTCAATGTCCCAGAGGCATGGATGAGTTGAAGTAGCTCCAGAGACCCTAGGTGCAGAAGGATGAGAAAGTACCCATGCTGCATTCCCAAGAAGCAAGGAAAGAGAAAGCGGGAAGCAGATGTTGTGCATACTTCTGAACACCTGTTCGGCTTAGAGGCAGACTGGGGTGAGAGTTTGGTTGGAAAGAGCTAAGTGATGGCACCACCTCGGAGAAGGTCGTGTTCTTTTGTCACATGTTAGGAAATGAGAAGTGGAAGGGAAGGTGGAAGAACCTACGTGTTGAGCAGTGGGAGTGCATTAAAGGATTAGACAATTTCTGCCCAATTCTTAGGTTTCCCCAGGGCTGGAGGCAACCTTCCTATTTGCTTGTGATCTCCAGGTCCACATCTGAACTCTGTCTTGCATCCTCTTTAAAAACCAGAATTATTCTGCTTGGGGGTTTCTTTGTGAACTCATAGATTCATCTTCTCATGAGCCTAGGGCTACCCTCACCTGGTAGGAGGTGGCCCTATGTGATTTCTCCTCATTGCTGTGTTCAGCCCCTAAGCTCCCAGCTGGCATGCGAGAGATGCAGAGGAGTCAAGCCCCTTAGAAGCTCCCCTCACCTGGGATGAGTCTCATTCTTTGGTCCTGTGAGCTGGCTCCACTGGGAGGAAGGAGCCTTTATGGCCTGACACAGTTAAGGTTCTGGAAGTGAAGAACATCCTTTGCCAGCCTCAGGCATCAGCCAGCTTGCCTGTGAATTTTGCATTTTAAGCACCTCGGATCTCAGCTTAATGAAGAGCATCACTGCTCCCAGAGCAAGCTGGTGACAGAAACGCAGGCGACCAAAAAAGAAAAAGCACAGCCTGGCTCAGCAAGCTGAGTTCCATTCCTTCAAGCAAGCATTTAGGAGAAGCTGCTTCTGCCCAGCAGGGCACAAGTGCTACTGAGGGGAGTGGGACAGGGCAAGAGAACCAGGCAGGGGCCCCAAGGCCACAGCGTGGTCAGAGACCGGAGACACAGGCAAGAAGCTAGAGGGCAGCTTTATGACAACCTAGCACCAGGTGTGGAACAGGCAGCCTCTTCACAAATGCACAGGATCGCAGGTAAAGGGGACCCAGCAGGGCAGCTGGTCCTAAAAGTAACTGTGGGGTTACTGAGACAATGAAATGTGATGGTGTCTGGAAAGTGCTGAGCGAAGACCTGACATGTTCAGTAATTAGTAGCTACCACAGGTATTACGATGTGGCCCTCGGCCTCACCCCACTCAGTTCCAGGGCTGCCAACAAATACTTCCAGGAAGGACTGTGCTGGCAAGTCCTAGTGAGGCCAGCAAGAACTTGCCTTCTTCCCTGACGGGGTAAGGTGGACTCAGCCCCTTCCCTCCTGGAAAAGCTAAGCCCAAACTGGTAGAAATGGCTAAGCTGAGCCGCAGTCAGTCTGTGCTATCCTCTCTGACAGCTGACTCTTCAGAGCTCTTAGAATGCAAAGAGCCCACCTGAACGCTACCTGGTTAACAGCCACAATGCATCTTTCTCTCTCCTGCAGCCTCTCTCCGACCCGTGCAAGCGGATATGCCTTCAGAATACACTTTTCTCAGTTAACGACAGGACATTTTTGCTTAACAGGAACGAAGCCACTCATCTGGAGCTACAAGATAGGAGGAGAGAGGGAGAAGGGGAAAGGAGCTAGCGCTTCACTGGAGAGGCTGGACAGCAAGGCTGGTGGTAAAGGTGCACGTTAGAGTCAGGCCGCCTGGACCTGAGCCCCAGCCTTGCCTCTCTCTAACCACATGGCTTCCAGCAATTGTTAACCTCATTTGCCCAATGAGAATGACAACATTATATACCATAGGGTTTTGTATTAAAAGAGCTAATATATGAAAAGTACTTAAAAGCAGTAGCATAGTTTCTCTCCATATATATTAATCTCTACCATCATTAGAAATTATTAGTCCATAACAACACTGAAGTAGATGCCGTGATTAGCCTCACTTTGCAGATAAGGACACCAAGGCACTGTGCCCAAGTCGCACAGTTAGTAAATGGCGGGCCTGGGAATTGAACCCAGAATCTCCGATGCCCACTGAGCAACAGGGTCCCCTAAGTGCTACCCTTTACAACTGGGGTGAAGGGGTTCTTGTTCAACATCACATTAAATAAATGATTACTCTTGAGGTACCAAGATTTTATACACACTTATTTCCTAGTCACAAACTCTACCCATGTAAACCAAGCCATTTTTACCCACGCTCACCCTCTTGGCCCACAGGCCTGCTGTCTCCTTTCTGAGTTTGCATATTAAAGTGCAATTCTTAGTCCCCCACCCCAAATATAATTTCAGACTTTCTGGAGTGGAGCTTAGGAATCTTCCTTTTTGACCAACACCCCCACGTATACACATCGCCCCCCCATCACCACCCTCCTTGCTGTAGTGCTCCCGCACTATAAACCTGGAGCTATGGCTGCAGGTTTTATCCACCCAGTTTTGTTTTGTTTTTCACACATCCTTAATAGGCACCTGAAATGTTCCCAGTAGATTTCAGAACATCAAATTCAAAACCTAAAAAAACAAGGAAAAAAATAAAAATAAACACAGAGCACTGCTTGTCTTTTACAAATAGCGCACGTAACTCACGTAAAAGCACAGAATCTGTGGAAGGTGTAGGTTGAAGGAAGTCCCGTCGCTACCATTTACTCAGACTGTCTCCATTAGGAAAGAAAACATTAACTTCATAATTATCCCCACAACTCCAGATCTGCGGTGGTTCTTTTAATCACTTGTTGAGTATGGAAAAATTAACACTTTTCAGGAAAGCAAAAGAACTTATCCTTGTCCTAAGAGGTGCTGTCGTAGTGACCTGTGATCTGGAGGTCAGCTGTTCAAAGTACTGTGAACACACCTGCCAGATGCAAGTTCCTCCTTCCTCCTTCATTGGAATATCACCCCAGAGAGCTTGTTTTTTTTCGGAGGACACACTATTCCAAACAAAATTGCTTGAAGAGCATAGAGACTAGGTGACCCATGAACCACCCAGTCTCATGACCTCCCACAAAAGCTCACAATCCAGCCATGCAACTGGACTCTGTGATATTCAATGACCATGTGTCAAGGGAACAGTCTTGTTTTAATAACACAGCCAAAAGTAATAATAACAAGCATTCACGGAGCCCTTAATTCCTAACCTTAATTCCTGTGCGCACTGCTTTTCGTAATTAACTGATACAGTGAAAAGAACCAGGAAGAAGGGGAAAGCTGCTCACCTTTGCAAAATGACAATGAGTTCACAGCAAATTTGTCCTGGTGAAATGTATAGTATGCAATTTACCAGTTGTCATGGCCCTTCCCCTCGGTGTCTCATAAACTGCTCCTGGCCCCCAACCACCGTGACTGTGACACCGCTCCAGCTGCTGTGCCAGATGCTCTTTGCTGGTCAACTGGAAGATACATGAACAGATAATACCTTCGGTCTGCTGGAAGCTCTCTGTGGGATATTCTTCCAACACAGCACTTATAGGATTTTAGTCAAGGGTTGGGGGGCAGGGAGAGGGTGGCGGAATTACTTCAAGTTGCAAATGAAGAGAAGCAGTATGTGCAGCTGGCCATCTCCAATTAAACACCAGCTCCTTGGTTAGCAGCGATCTGAACCTGCAGCATTTGGGCTGTTTTTCCCCTGAGATATTAGGATATGCATTAGTTCAAATAAAAAGTCTATAAGCAAGCTACTAATAAAGAGTGATTTTTGTTTCTCTACCAACATGATTGCAGAGCATTTTTGGTTTATTATCTTATTTAATTGTCTAAGGAAACTAATTGTTTTGGCTCATTTGTTGAAATTTATAAAACTTGGATCCTTTTCTTTGCTTGCAGAGCAGACCAGAACATTTTGGCATTGAAGAATGTATATTTGATCTATGAAGTATGTAGTCTTTTAAATATGTATTTTCTTCAGAGACTCATTAGTTTAAAGTGGAATGTCCTTTGGATGGGAATCAATAAAATATTTATTCTGGAAGAAGAGATGTCTTTGTATATAGGGACAGAGGGAAAGGAGGCATCCAACTCATTGGATAAGGAATCTACTTTGTCCCAGAAATAGATTCTTCATAAACAACACTGTGGTGGTCGTAATAATAATAATAATGGAGGGGGAGGAGGAGGAAAGAGAAATAAAGAAACAAGCGAAGTGGACTTTCCAGTCCCTCAGACCTGGGTTTCAAATTAAATTCTGCTACTACACCTCTGAACTTCATTTTTCTTATCTGTAAAATAGTTACTACTTCACCAGGTTGTCAAAAGAATTAAACGTGCTAATGTATATAAGGCTTCAGACCCATAACAGATATCTTACAAAATTAGTTCTTGCTAGAACTATGGTTGCCAGGTAAAATACAAGACACCAAGTCTGTTAGTTTCCTGTTGCTGCTGTAACAAATTACCACAAAATTAATGACTTGAAACAACACAAATACATTCTCTTATAATTCCGGAGGTTACAAGTCTAAAATGGAACTGCAGGGTTGTGTTTCTTCCGGAAACTCTAGGGGAGACTCTGTTTCCTTGCCTTTTCTAGCTGCTAGAGGCCACCTAAATTCCTTGGTTCACAGCCTCTTCCTCCATTTTTAAAACCAACCACATAGTATCTTTGCTACTCTTTGACCCCTGATTCCATTCTTAAATTATCTCCCTTGTTAGGACCCTTGTGATTATCTAGTCCACTCAGATAATAAAAGAAAATCTCATTTCAAGACTCTTAACTTATTCATATCTGCAAAGTCCTTTCTGCCATATAACGTAACATATTCATGTACCCTGGGGCTTCAGACTTGGCAAACTTTGGAGGCCACTGGTCAGCCTACTGCAATCCACCCTCTGGCCTCCAAAGAGTCACATCCATCTCTGATGCAAAATACATTCCCCTAATCCTAACATCTTGAAAAGTCTCAGTCCATTATAGCATCAATGCAATTTCAAAATCTCATTTAAATATCAACAACTCAAAAGTCTTAAATCTCATTCTTTAAATCATGTTTGGGTCATAACTCTCAGTATGATTCATTTGAGGCAAAATTTCCTCTATATTTGGACCTGTGAAAATAAAAAACAAGTTATATGATCCTAAAATACAATGTTGGGGCAGATATAAGATACGAGTTATAGTCATTTCCATTCAAAAATAGAGGTGCGAGGGCTTCCCTGGTGGTGCAGTGGTTGGGAGTCCGCCTGCCGATGCAGGGGACACGGGTTCGTGCCCCGGTCCGGGAAGATCCCGCATGGCGGGCAGCGGGAGAGGCCACGGCAGTGAGAGGCCCATGTACCGGAAAAAAAAAAAAAAAATAGAGGTGCGGGATGGAACAAAGAAAAGAATCACTGGTTCCAAGCAATATTGAGATCCAACTGGGAAAAATTCATTAGGTTTCAAGGCCTGGGACTAATCCTCTGTGATTCACAGCTCTGCCCTCTGGGCCCTCAGTTCCATCCTCTGCGCCTGAGGCTCTGCCCTCAGCTTCACTGTCTGGGTCATGCTTGCTTTTCCATGAAGTATAGTACGTATTTGCAGCTGGGTAATTTTTAAGCCTATTTCCTGCATGTAGAATTTTTGGAGTCTGACTGCTTTCTTTCATTTCCTCTTGTAATCCAAGCTGGCAGTATTTCTGATGATATAACGTCCTCAAGAACATTATGAGTCTCACATAAATGCCTAAGGGATTCATTCCATTAGACAAAAGCCTCCTCCAGAGAGCCTTCCAAATAATCTCATCTCTATTTTTGACTTCTCCTGAGATGGCTGAAGGGATCCATGGGTCACTTGCATAATCTTTTCAAAGGGACCTCTACTGATTGAATACTTGGACCTATTGATCCTTCCAAAGAATGAGCAAAAGGTTGGTGAGCCACACCCTTGTTTTTTCTCCAGAGCATGCTTTCCTGTTATTAAATCTCCTATTGTAGTATCTTTGCAATCTGAATAGGCTGAGAATTTCCCAAATCATTAAGTCTTGCTGAGAGTTCGTCCCTCAGTCTAGCTCTTTCCTCTCCCATTTTGCTGTAAGCAGCAAGAAGCCAGGCTACACCTTCGACACTTTGCTTAGAGATCTCAGCTAAATATTCATCACTTACAAGTTCTGCCTTTCATATAGTAGGACACAACTGAACTGAATTTTCTTTCACTATACGTATAAAAAGGATCCCCTTTACTTCAGTTTCTAGTAACACCCAGCTGAATTCAAAATTCAGATTAACAATAAATAATGTTTGGTACAATTATGTCCCCAATACTAAATGGGACACATTTAAATAATAATTTTTAAATTTGTCTGAAATTCAGATGTAACTGGGCATCCTGAATTTTTATTTGCTAAGTTTGATGTCAACTAGGTGTCACGGAGGGTTCTGAGAGAACAGGATGCAGAATGGGGAAATGCTGAAAATGTAGAGGAAAATAGAAGAAATGCACAGCTTAAAGCTGCATCTGGAAGGGCAGGCCTTATTAAGGAGCTATGGCAGGGGGCCTTGAACAGACAGGGAGGCAACCTGAAGGGTTCAGAGAAGGCGAGATATGGAGGGAGGGTGGGGATTAATCCAAAAGAACTGGAGGCATTGAGGAGAGCAGGTCTCACCTCATTATTTTGCTAAGGCTCATACCTGCCAACAGAACCTCATCCTATCAACACCTATCTCCAAAGGAGGAAAGGTATTTTTCATCATCTCTAGGCCTCTTGTGGCTAGATACACACACACACACACGCACACACACAGAATGCAAGTACGTCTACGTGCATGGTGGCACCATGATGATTTGGTCAAACTTATTAACAAAAACTTCTTCTTCAGTGGGAAGCCAACACTCTATACTCCAAGTTTATGGACCACCGTAAATAATTTTTCAATTAACTCGCTACCATGAATGTAAGTATGGGTCAGGCTGTCACACACACAAAATAGGTATCGCTAATACCACTTTACATGGGACTTTTCTGAAGCAAAAGGGGCTTCAAGTTTATCAATGGCATCTATTACACTTCATTGTTTGCTTCACTGCCCTCCAGGCCCCACCACCAAAAGCAGGAAAACGCTTCAATCTGTAACACTGAAACATCCCAACTCTGAGAAGAGGTTAACAGTATGTGCACTTAGCTTCAAGGACCTGTATGGCTATTTCAGCTGTGAACCACATTTGCCCAACGGTCTTCAAGGTAGAAATTGAACAGGAGTGGGGATGGGGAAACATGGCTGGTGCCTCTCCTGCCTTCTTCCAAATGCAGCTTTCACAGGAAGCTTCCTCTTAACAATAACAGCAGCACTTGTGTAGTTCTCTGTGTCAGGCATTCTTCTAAGAACTTTACATCTGTCAACTCACTTAATTCTCAACACAACCCTATAAGGAAAATACTAGTGTCACCATTATTTTCTTAATGGTAACACTGAGGCACAAATATTTAATAACTTGCCCAGGGTCACAAAGTTATAAACGGCAAGCTGGCTCCAGCACCTGTGCTCCTCAGCACTCTGCACCCTGCCTCTCCCACTATTTGTAATGAATGCCTAAAACATGAGGCACATCTATAAGCAAACACTAATGACAAGATTCATCCGGCAGATCTAAGTGGAAAGAACGCTAGTATATGTAAGAACACCTTGGTTCAAGCACACTCACTGACTTAATACCATGAAAAGAGTCCTCAGTTGGTTAAGAACTTGAGCTCTGGAGTGAGACCCACCTGTGTTTCAGTTCTGGTTCTCCACCTGACCATGTGACTTTGGCCAACACTTAATCACTCTAAGCCTCAATTTTCTCACCAATAAAATGGGAACAATGCTAGAAAATATTTGTAGAATTGATGGTAAAATTGTAAATTGTTATCATTGACAGTATTATTTTTCTAACACCCATACAGTGCATTTGTATGAGAGAAGAACACATTATTATATTAAATAGTGTTGGGAATAGAAATGAAGAACATGTGACAGACCCAGTTTCCACTGCTTCAGATTCAGTGAAAGCATTTCAAGAATCCAAAGGCATATATGAAGGCACTGAAGGAAGACGTATAGCTCCTTAGAGGAAAGATCATAAAGGAGCTGCAGTGATTTAATCTTCAGAAGGTAAAAAGATGAACAGTGCTAGTCAAAGGCATGAAGGATCCTTATTACACGGCTGCCTCTCATCTCCATTAAACCCAGAAAGTTTAATTTGGATATACATTCTTGCTGGAAAAACTTCAGGTCACTGATAAAGTGTAGGAGTGGGTCACCCTGGGAGACTAATTCCTTTCCTGATGGAAATCTTCTAAAAAAGGAACTTCACGTCTACCTAGAATAATAAGAGTACAATCTGGCCTAGAGATGAGGACATAAATGAGCAGGAGAATTCCATCTATCGAAAGAACATTTACATTGCAGTGCTAAATAGCTATCATTAGGGAAAAAGAAGATTTTTTTATATATAGTTTATTTTTCTGGCAATATAGTTGTAAGCTTATTTCCTTTTCTTGTTTTAGTTGATAGAAGCACTTTTCAAAAATCTTTTTAATCGAAGTATCCATCCCTCATCTCTTCTTGAGACTCACTCTCACTGTACAGCTATCTCACACCTACCCGTTTTATTTAGTTGCATTTGTTTAACCTTCTTTATTCTGCTCTTAAGTTTGGAGGTGAGATTCTTTTTAAAATATATTTTCCTTTTTATGATTGGAAAAATATACACCTTCAATATAAACTTTTTTAAATAAAGACTAAAGTCAAAAGAATAAAATACCCATAAATGCAATAAAAGTATTCTGGCTCTTCAATGAATGTACAAATCATTTTTTTCTTGAATGGTGAAAATGCTTAATGTTGGAGAAAATATGGTAAACTAGACAAGTTTATCCACTGCTGGTCAAAGTGCTGGTAGAGTGGAATCTACCATTTTGGAAGGCACTTTGCCAGAATCACTCAACAGTATTAAAATTTTCATGCCCTTTGATTCATCAGCTATGACTCAGAGAACTGTCTCTAATAATTCTAATTCTGGGGCTATCTTGAAAAACTATCTTAAAGAAAGAATAAGCTTTAGACATAAAGATGTTCATCAAAACATTATTAAGGACACTGAATATGCAATCAAACTGTACAATTATAATACTCTACATTAATTAAAAAGTATGGGCTCTGGTAATAATACTTTTAAAATTGACCTCCTGCTTAAAATCATCCTTTGGCTTTCTCAGTACCACTAAAGGCCAGGACTCATTCCAGTAAGAGAGTGATGAACCAGCAGCAGGGACTTTGTGTTAAAGAAATTACTTTGTTGTTCTCTTCTTTCAGAAGAAAGAGACAAATGACAGGAAAACAAGATCAAGTGAGAAAATTTGTTTTCAAAGGAACCTCTTCCACAGAACATCGTAGAGTCACTGGTTTCATCCCAACCACCTACTCTGCCTCTTCATCTTTGTCTTAGTACCAAATAGCCTTTGTGGTCAGAGTGCAAGTCTGCAAGATTCACCCTCATCGAAGGAGCATGCCATTCTAGACAGTGGGCACTGCAAGAGGGAAAGCAGGCAAGTAAGTTTTACAAAGATTTCCAATATCCATTAACAACTTTTAAAAAGGTGTTTCTGGTCAAATCAGAGTTACAAAAACACTCTTTTCGGAGCTGTTCATATTTCTTCTAACTTGGATAAGGGGAATGTATACATGGGAATGTTAACTTCTTAGCAATATTCAGGGAAGAGAAACAACTGAGATCAGAAGTCCACATTTCAGATTACTGAACTCTAAATTCACATCAGCACCACACCCCTCCTGTCAGTTTACATGTACAGAGTACATATCAAAGGGGCAGGAGGGGTCTAATCCTCTGGCTGGTTATCATATGACTGGCATTTCAAAAAAGGGTTATATCATATGCAAGCAGTGGACTGTAAGGGACAATGGTCTCTCTCGGTCCATCCTCTCTGAGCATCAGAGCACATATCAGTTGATCCATTAAATTAAAGTTAACGAACCTGGAATGGGTACCCATACTCTAGGCTCTATAACAACAAAAAATTTCCTGAAAATGATGGAATTTATCCTGTAAAATGTACCTCATGCATTTTTGTAAGCCATGAATTTGATTATTCTTACACATACACTCATACATAAGAGTGGCTGTGAAATTAGCCTGGGCTCTTCCTTACCAGGAAACTGGTAATAAAACCCTGCACCAGCTATGACTCAGAGAACTGCCTCTACCCAGATCCCATCTGAATCCTCCTTTGTTCCTCAACCTGGTTTTGATTTCATCGTTTGTGTCCCTTTCACTTCTGCTTCTCCATTCTGATCCCAGTCGGAAAAGACTACTCCTTAGCTCAAGATTGTTTACACCAGTGTACATGAATTCTTCTTCCCTCTGTCTGCAATTGCTCAAGTTCAGAGCTTCCATTGACACACATCTGTAGCTCTAGTCCTTCCTCATTCAAGGTCCCTTCTATCCTGGTATATGTTCTGCAGAAGACCTGGTGCTGCCCATCATCAAAGATTTCTCACCACCACCACCTCCACCACGATGGCAGGAATTTGCCATCTAACCACTTTAAGCCCATTCTTCATTGACTTAGAGCTGTCCTTAATTTTAGTGAAGTGTTGGATTTGTTCTGAGTAAAATTTCATGCAGCCTGAGTCCCAGGAGAATACAAATAAGACTACTTCCAAAGTAGGCCTATAAATACATTGTATCCAGAAAGAATTTTCTCTACCATAAGCAGTATAAGTGGGGGAAAAAGAGTTGGAAAACTCCAAAGTTATAACACTTCAGGAGGATAGAGTTTTTCCTGTGTTTAACAAAGGATGGATGGCCCCTCGCAAATTATTTGGCATTTGCCATGAGGCAGAAAACAATTAACTAATTTGAGAACCCCAGTTTATAAGGTTGTTTTACTAATCAGCGGCACTGATATCTGGATTAATAGATCACCTTTAATAATTACCATCAAGCCACATGAAAACATGCTGAACACTTACAAACATTTTTAGAGAATAAAATAGTAATTATATTAATAATAAACACCATTTATTTAAATCCTGTCTTTTGACATAAATTACTTTTACAACAACCATGCAAAATGGATGTCATTTATTCATTCACTTATTCAACAAATATTTACTGGACTCCTACTGTGTTCCAGGCACTGAGCTAAGACCCAGGTTACAAAGGTTAACTATCACACAGACCTTGATGAGGAGAACAGAGTGAACTAAAAGAGATGCTCATGTGAATTGCAGTCACAGCCAGAGGGAAGTGCAAACTATCTGGGGAGTTCAGACAGGGCTTCCTTAAGGAGGCTGCAGCTGAGCTGCCCAAGGCTGCTTGACCAGGAGGAGCCTATCACAGAGTCCACAGCGGGTGACTAGCAGAGGAATGAAGACATGAGTGGTGTGAACCAAGAGCTCCTGTTGGCCAACTGGATGTAAAGAAAAGGAAGAGTAGAGGAGTCTTGGCCTAGGAAGTAAATGACAATGCCAGTATCTCAGATAGGGTCTATTTGAGCAAATTTAGGGGTCGGTGAGATGATGAGTTCACCCTTATTTTACATACAAGGAAACTGACACTCAAAATGGCTAAAGACCTACCCAAAGGTCACACTAGTGGTTAATGGCCAAGCTGGAATTCAAGTATATTTTGGCTGCCTCCAAATTTATGCTCTTTTCATTGATCCAACCTGATTTTTTTAGTCCTTTTGTAGAAAAACTAAATGGGTAGCAGCTTACTTTTGTCAAAAAGAAAGTAAGGGTATTTACCAAAAGACAAGTTCAGTCCTTTCTGTTCCCATGCTCACCAGAAAAGGTGCCAAATCTCAAACTATTTGTCCCCTCCCCAGCAGTCCTTCTCCCCTTTAATCCCACTTTTTCCATTAGATCCCCTACAGAATACTAAGCCCTGGAAAAGTATTAGAAGGTCTTCACACAACTCAAGATAATTATCATTATCTGCAAATTACATACTTACTTGTCTATATCACCCAGTTTTAAAGGCTATGATAAAATTGTGTTTTTATGTTGTTGCTTTCATGGTATCCAAAAGCAGATGCAGCTTGCAAAGTCAGCAGGGGAGAGAGAACACATTTTGCTGACAGTAGAACTCACTCATAAATCTTATATACTGAGTGGAAGACTAAATTTAGATTTTAAATCAACTGACTTTTCAGAAGGTTGGAATTATTAACCAAATGAAAAAAAATCCCTTTTTTACCCATTTAAAAAAAATGTTACAACCCTTTACACTTTATTGGAAGATGGTAAGGCACAAATTTTGAACCATCCCACATTTTTTATATTGAACTTCAAGTATAAATAGATTAGAGGGTAAATTGAATTATAAAATTTCTTTTATTTACCCATCTATTTGTGTAAATTATTATGTAAATATATTTAACCCCTTTGTTAAAATTAGAGAATGTCCAAAAGAGTTGTACAGAACTTCAGAATTTTAATACCTAGAAGTTTCTAGGAATCATTTGAAGTCACTACGGCAATCTCTGAATAAATAAATTACCCAGTTATGAAGAAATTATTTCACTCACCCCTGTACATTTCACCACAGTTCACTTATGTGAACACAGTGCTAAGATTATCATTTTTAGTCAATTTATTGATACCAATTAGGTCAAACAATGCATTGAAAATGCACTACAAGAAATGTCCCAAGGAGGATTACAAAACATTTCATTTACCAAGAAACTGACTCATCTCCAGAGAGTTCTTAATAGATAATAAAAGGAAAACCTTCTAATAAAATCTAAAAACTGCAGTACATCATTTCCTTGTTGATTCAACTATAGACCATTCCAAAAGCTAGGAATCTGAGGATAGGTCACAAGATGAGAAACCACAAAACACAGCTCTCAGAATTAAATGTGAAAATGTTACTTGTTCTATATTCATCCATGGCATATTAAATAATTTCTTCTTATTGTTTTTTATTTATTCAACAAATATTTACTGAGCTTAAACTTACTTTACTAAGTTCATCTAGTTCTTCATGAAATATGCAGAATCATGATTTCTAAGCCAATTTGGGATATTTTGCCTAAACTCTTCATTTCTGAAGGGTTCTAAGACAATGAACATTAAGTATTTGGGCACTGGGGCTGCTTGTGCAAGTTGTTTCAGGAGACTGATGATGAACACCCTTGAGGAGTTTACTGTCTAGTGGAGAAAAGATAGTTATAATAGAGATACAGATGAAGAACTATAGTTGAGACTGCTTCTAGTTTCTCCTTGGATTTATTTAAGGGAAATGAAGTTAACTGGACTTGAGGTCAAGATAAAGTTGAGGACTAAGAAGAGTTCTGATAAGAGAAAAACAAATACCATATGCTAATGCACATATATGGAATCTAAAAAAGAACGGGACTGATGAACCTCGTGGCAGGGCAGGAATAAAGACGCAGATGTAGAGAAAAGACATGAGGACACAGTACGGGAAGGGGAAGCTGGGATGAAGTGAGAGAGTGGCATGCACATATATACACTACCAAATGTAAAATGGATGGCTAGTGGGAAGCGGCTGCATAGCACAGGGAAATCAGTTGGATGCTTTGTGAAGACCTAGAGGGATGGGATAGGGAGGGTGGGAGGGAGATGCAAGACGGAGGGGATATGGGGATATACGTATACATATAGCTGATTGACTTTGTTGTTCAGCAGAAACTAACACAACATTGCGAAGTAATTATACTCCAATAAAGAAATAAAAAAAGAAAAGAATAGTTCTGATAGAGAGCATTCCCCTTTGCTTAAAGTCACACAGTGCCCTGGCCCAGATCAGTGGATGCTTCACAGAAGAGCTGAGCTTAGAAAGAAATCCAGGATTTAGCAGGAGTAGCTTCAAGATGGTGGAAGAGTAAGATGCAGAGATCACCTTCAGGTCACGAAGGAGAGTGCAGCAACAGGGGTGCGGAGGGCAAAGAGGAGAGATTCCCGCACAGAGGATCGGTGCCGACCAGCACTCACCAGCCCGAGAGGCTTGTCTGCTCACCCCCCCACACCAGGGTGGGCGGGAGCTGGGAGCTGAGGCTTGAGCTTAGGTCAGATCCTAGGGAAAGGACTGGGGTTGGCAGCGTGAACACTGCCTAAAGGAGTTAGTGCACCACGGCTAGCCGGGAGGGAGTCCAGGAAAAAGTCTGGAGCTGCCAAACAGACAAGAGACTTTTTCTTCCATCTTTGTTTCCTGGTGCGAAGGAGAGGGGATTAAGAGTGCTGCTTAAAGGAGCTCCAGAGACGAGCGCGAGCCGTGGCTATCAGCGCGGACCACAGAGATGGGCCTGAAAGGCAAAGGCTGCTGCTGCCGCCACCAAGAAGCCTATGTTCAAGCAAAAGTCACTCTCCACACCTCCCCTCCCAGGAGCTTGTGCAGCCCAAAAAAAATTTTTAATAATTATTTTTTATTTTAATAACTTTATTTTATCTTCTTTCCTTCTTTCTTTGTTCTCCCTTTTATTCTGAGCCATGTAGATGAAAGGCTCTAGGTGCTCCAGCCAGGTGTAAGGGCTGTGCCTCTGAGGTGGGAGAGAGAAGTCCAGGACATTGGTCCACAAGAGACCTCCCAGCTCCACATAATACCAAATGGGGAAAATCCCACAGAGATCTCCATCTCAACGCTAAGACCCAGATCCACTCAATGACCAGCAAGCCACAGTGCTGGACACCTATGCCAAACAACTGCCAAGACAGTAACACAATCCACCCACTAGCAGAGAGGCTGCCTAAAATCATAATAATCATACTGAGGCTACAGACACCCCCAAAACACACTGCTACATGCAGTCCTGCCCACCAGAAAGACAAGATCCAGCCTCATCCACCAAAACAGAGGCATAGTTCCCTCCACCAGGCAGCCTACACAACCCACTGAACCAATCTTAGCCACACAGACACCCCCAAAACACATTGCCACATGCAGTCCTGCCCACCAGAAAGACAAGATCCAGCCTCATCCACCAAAACAGAGGCATAGTTCCCTCCACCAGGCAGCCTACACAACCCACTGAACCAATCTTAGCCACTGGGGGCAGGCACCAAAAACAACAGGAAATACAAACCTGAAGCCTGAGAAAAGGAGACCCCAAACACAGTAACTTAAGCAAAATGAGAACACAGAGAAACACACAGCAGATACAGGAGCAAAGTAAAAACCCACCAGACCTAACAAATGAAGAGGAAATAGGCAGTCTACCTGAAAAAGAATTCAGAATAATGATAGTAAAGATGATCCAAAATCTTGGAAACAGAATGGAGAAAACACAAGAAACGTTTAACAAGGACTCAGAAGAAATAAAGAACTAAAAAAGAGTCATGAACAACACAATAATTGAAATTTACAATTCTCTGGAAGGGATCAATAGCAGAATAACTGAGGCAGAAGAACGGGTAAGTGACCTGGAAGATAAAATAGTGGAAATAACTACTGCACAGCAGAATAAAGAAAAAAGAATGAAAACAATTGAGGACACTCTCAGAGACCTCTGGGACAACATTAAACGCACCAACATTTGAATTTTAGGGGTCCCAGAAGAAGAAGAGAAAAAGGAATTGAGAAAATATCTGAACAGATTATAGTTGAAAACTTCCCTAATATGGGAAAGGAAATAGTCAATCAATTCAGGGAAGCACAGAGAGTCCCATATAGCATAAATCCAAGGAGAAACATGCAAAGATACATATTAATCAAACTATCAAATATTAAATACAAAGAAAAAATATTAAAAGCAGCAAGGGAAAAACAACAAATAGCACACAAGGGAATCCCCATAAGGTTAACAGCTGATCTTTCAGCAGAAACTCTACAAACCAGAAGGATGTGGCAGGACATATTTAAATTGATGAAGGGGAAAAACCTACAACCAAAATTACTCTACCCAGCAAGGATCTCATTCAGATTTGACAGAGAAATTAAAACCTTTACAGATAAGCAAGAGCTAAGAGAATTCAGCACCACCAAATCAGCTTTACAACAAATGCTAAAGGAACTTCTCTAGGCAGGAAGCACAAGAGAAGGAAAATACCTACAATAAAAACCCAAAAGAATTAAGAAAATGGTAATAGGAACATACATATCGATAATTACCTTAAATGTAAATGGATTAAATGCTCCAACCAAAAGACATAGACTGGCTGAATGGATACAAAAACAAGACCCATATATATGCTGTCTACAAGAGACCCACTTCAGACCTAGGGACACATACAGATTGAAAGTGAGGGGATAGAAAAAGATATTCCATGCAAATGGAAATCCAAAGAAAGCTGGAGTGGCAATTCTCATATCAGACAAAATAGACTTTAAAACAAAGTTATTACAAGAGATAAAGAAGGACACTACATAATGATCAAGGGATCAATCCAAGAAGAAGATATAACAATTGTAAATATTTATGCACCCAACAGTGCATACTAACAGCCATATTAACAGCCATAAAAGGGGAAATCGACAGTAAAACAGTCATAGTAGGGGACTTCAATACCCCACTTTCACCAATGGGTAGATCATCCAAAATGAAAATAAATAAGGAAACACAAGCTTTAAATGATACATTAAACAAGATGGACTTAATTGATATTTATAGGACATTCCATCCAAAAACAACAGAATACACCTTCTTCTCAAGTGCTCATGGAAAAATCCCCAGGATAGATCATATCTTGGGTCACAAATCAAGCCTTGGTAAATTTAAGAAAATTGAAATCATATCAAGTATCTTTTCCGACCACAACGCTATGAGACTAGATATCAATTACAGGAAGAAAACTGTAAAAAGTACAAACACATGGAGGCTAAACAATACACTACTTAATAACCAAGAGAGCACTGAAGAAATCAAAAAATACCTAGAAACAAACGACAAAGAAAACATGACAACCCAAAACCTATGGGATGCAGGTAAAGCAGTTCTAAGAGGGAAGTGTGTAGCAATACAGTCCTATCTTAAGATAAAAGAAACATCTCAAACAAACAACCTAACCTTACACCTAAGCAATTAGAGAAAGAAGAACAAAAAAAACCCAAAGTTAGCAGAAGGAAAGAAATCATAAAAATTGGATCAGAAAAAAATGAAAAAGAAATGAAGGAAATGATAGCAAATATCAATAAAAGTAAAAGCTAGTTATCTGACAAGATAAACTTGATAAACCATTAGCCAGACTCATCAAGAAAAAAAGGGGGAAGATTCAAATCAATAGAATTACAAATGAAAAAGGAGAAGTAATAACTGACACTGCAGAAATACAAAGGATCGTGAGAGATTACTACAAGCAACTATATGCCAATAAAATGGACAACCTGGCAGAAATGGACAAATCCTTAGAAATGTAAAACATTCTGAGACTGAACCTGGAAGAAATAGAAAATATCAACACACCAATCACAAGCACTGACATTGAAACTGTGATTAAAAATCTTCCAACACACAACAGCCCAGGAACAGATGGCTTCACAGGCAAATTCCATCAAACATTTAGAGAAGAGCTAACACCTATCCTGCTCAAACTCTTCCAAAATACAGCAGAGGGAGGAACATTCCCAAACTCATTCTACGAGGCCACCATCACCCTGATACCAAAATCAAAGATGTCACTAAGAAAACTACAGGCAAATATCACTGATGAGCAAAGATTCAAAAATCCTCAACAAAATACTAGCAAACAGAATCCAACAGCACATTAAAAGGATCATACACCATGATCAAGTGGAGTTTATCCCAGGAATGCAAGGATTCTTCAATATAAGCAAATCAATAAATGTGATACACCATATTAACCAACTGAAGGATAAAAACATATGATCATCTCAGTATATGCAGAGAAAGCTTCTGACAAAATTCAACACCCATTTATGATAAAAACCCTCCAGAAAGTAGGCATAGAGGGAACTTACCTCAACATACCAAACGCCATATATGACAAACTCATAGCCAACATCATCCTCGATGGTGAAAAACTGAAACCATTTCCACTAAGATCAGTAACAAGACAAGGTTGCCCAATCTCACCATGATTATTCAACATAGTTTTGGAAGTTTTAGCCACAGCAATCAGAGAAGAAAAAGAAATAAAAGGAATCCAAATTAGAAAAGAAGAAATAAAGCTGTCAGTGTTTGCAGAGGACATGATACTATATACAGAGAATCCTAAAGATGCTACCAGAAAACTACTATAGCTAATCAATGAATTTGCTAAAGTTGCAGGATACAAAATTAATGCACAGAAATCTCTGGCATTCCTATATACTAATGATGGAAAATCTGAAAGTGAAATTAAGAAAACACTCCCATTTACCACGGCAACAAAAAGTATAAAATATCTAGGAATAAACCTACCTAAGGATACAAAAGACCTGTATGCGGAAAATTATAAGACACTGATGAAAGAAATTAAAGATGACACAAACAGAGGGACAAATATACCATGTTCTTGGACTGGAAGAATCAACATTGTGAAAATGACTCTACTACCCAAAGCAATCTACAGATTCAGTCCAACCCCTGTCAAATCACCAAGGGCATTTTTTATGGAACTAGAACAAAAAATCTTAAAATTTGTATGGAGACACAAAAGATCCCGAATAGCCAAACAGTCTAGAGGGAAAAATATGGAGCTGCAAGAATCAGGCACCTGGACTTCAGACAAAACTATACTAATCAAGACAGTATGGTACTGGCACAAAAACAGAAATATAGATCAATGGAACAGGATAGAAAGCCGAGAGATAAATCCATGAACATATGGTCACCTTATCTTTGACTAAGGAGGCAAGAATATACAGTGGAGAAAGACAGCCTCTTCAATAAGTGGTGCTGGGAAAATGGACAAGTACATGTAAAAGCATGAGATTAGAACACTCCCTAACACCATGCACAAAAAAAAGTCAAAATGGATTAAAGACCTAAATTTAAGGCCAGACACTATCAAACTCTCAGAAGAAAACATAGGCAGAACATTCTATTACATAAATCACAGCAAGACCCCTTTTGACCCACTTCCCAGGGAAATAGAAATAAAAACAAAAATAAACAAATGGACACAGTGACGCAGCCTGAGGAGCAGGGGTGGGAACTTAGAGACTAGGGCAGAGCGAAAGCCGTGTGGATGAAAGGCTCTTCGTGCTGCAGCCAGGAGTCAGTGCTGTGCCTCTGAGGTGGGAGAGCCAACTTTAGGACACTCGTCCAAAAGAGATCTCCCAGCTCCACATAATATCAAATGGTGAAAATCTCCCAGAGATCTCCATCTCAGCACCAGCACCCAGCTTCACTCAACGACCAGCAAGCTACAGTGCTGGACACCCTATGCCAATCAACTAGCAAGACAGGAACGTAACCCGACCCATAAGCAGAGAGGCTGCCTAAAATCATAATAAGTCCACAGACACTTCAAAACACACCACCAGACGTGAACTTGCCCACCAGAAAGACAAGATCCATCCTCATCCACCAGAACACAGGCACTAGTCCCCTCCACCAGGAAGCTGACACAACCCACTGAAAAAACTTTAGCCACTGGGGACAGAGACCAAAAACAATGGGAACTACGAACCTGCAGCCTGCAAAAAGGAGACCCCAAACACCATCCCAAAACAACAGAATACACATTTTTATCAAGTGCTCATGGAACACTCTCCAGGATACATCATATATTGGGTCACAAACCAAGCTTGGTAAATTTAAGAAAATTGAAATTGTATCAAGTATCTTATCTGTCCACAACTCTATGGGACTAGATATCAATTACAGGAAAAGATCTGTAAAAATTACAAACACATGGAGGCTAAACGATGCACTACTTAATAACGAAGTGGTCATGGAAGAAATCAAAGAGGAAATTAAAAAATACCTAGAAACAAATGACAATGGAGACACAATGACCGAAAACCTATGTGATGCAGCAAAAGCAGTTCTAAGAGGGAAGTTTATAACAATACAATCCTACCTTAAGAAACAGGAAACATCTCGAATAAACAACCTAACCTTGCACCTAAAGCAATTAGAGAAAGAAGAACAAAAAAACCCCAAGTTAGCAGAAGGAAAGAAATCAAAAAACAGATCAGAAATAAATGAAAAAGAAATGAAGGAAACAATAGCAAAGATCAATAAAACTAAAAGCTGGTTCTTTGAGAAGATAAACAAAATTGATAAACCATTAGCCAGACTCATCAAGAAAAGAAAGTAGAAGATTCAAATCAATAGAATTAGAAATGTAAAAGGAGAAGTAACAATTGACACTGCAGAAATACAAAAGATCATTAGAGATTACTACAAGCAACTCTATGCCAATAAAATGGACACCCTGGAAGAAATGGACAAATTCTTCAAAATGCACAAACTACCAGGACAGAATCAGGAAGAAATAGAAAATATGAACAAACCAATCACAAGCACTGAAATTGAAACTGTGATTAAAAATTTTCCAACAAACAAAAGCCCAGGACCAGACGGCTTCACAGGCAAATTCTATCAAACATTTAGAGAAGACTTAACACCTATCCTTCTCAAAACTCTTCCAAAATATAGCAGAGGGAGGAACATTCCAAAGTCATTCTACGAGCACACCATCACCCTGATACGAAAACCAGACAAAGATGTCACAATGAAAGAAAACTACAGGCCAGTATCACGGATGAACATAGATGCAAAAATCCTCAACAAAATACTAGCAAACAGAATCCAACAGCACGTTAAGAGGATCATACACTGTGATCAGGTGGGGTTTATTCCAGGACTGCAAGCATTCTTCAATATACGCAAATCAATCAACGTGATACACCATATTAACAAACTGAAGGAGAAAAACAATATGATCATCTCAATAGATGCAGAGAAAGCTTTCAACAAAATTCAACACCCATTTATGATATAAATCCTCCAGAAAGTAGGCCTAGAGGGAACTTTCCTCAACATAATAAAGGGCATATATGACAAACCCACAGCCAACATCGTCATCAATGGTGAAAAACTGAAAGCATTTCCACTACAATCAGGAACAAGACAAGGTTGCCCACTCTCACCACTCTTATTCAACATAGTTTTGGAAGTTTTAGCCACAGCAATCAGAGAAGAAAAGAAAATAAAAGGAATCCAAATCGGAAAAGAAGAAATAAAGCTGTCACTGTTTGCAGATGACATGATACTATACATAGAGAATCTTAAACATGCTACTAGAAAACTACTACAGCTAATCAATGAATTCGGTAAAGTAGCAGGATACAAAATTAATGCACAGAAATCTCTGGCATTCCTTTACATTAATGATGAAAAATATGAAACTGAAATCAAGAAAACACTCTCATTTACCATTACAACAAAAAGAATAAAATATCTAGGAATAAACCTACCTAAGGAGACAAAAGACCTGTATTCAGAAAATTATAAGACACTGATGAAAGAAATAAATATGATACAAATAGATGGAGAGGTATACCATGTTCTTGGATAGGAAGAATCAACATTGTGAAAATGACTCTACTACCCAAAGCAATCTACAGATTCAATGCAATCCCTATCAAACCACCACTGACATTTTTCACAGAACTAGAACAAAAAATTTCACAATTTGTATGGAAACACAAAAGACCCCAAATAGCCAAAGCAATCTTGAGAACGAAAAACGGAGCTGGAGGAATCAGGCTCCCTGACTTCAGACTATACTACAAAGGTACAGTAATCAAGACAGTGTGGTACTGGCACAAAAACAGAAATATAGATCAATGGAACAGGATAGAAAGCCCAGAGATAAACCCACACACATATGGTCACCTTATCTTTGATAAAGGAGGCGGGAATGTACAGTGGAGAAAGGACAGCCTCTTCAATAAATGGTGCTAGGAAAACTGGACAGGTACATGTAAAAGTATGAGATTAGAACACTCCCTAACACCATACACTAAAAGAAGCTGTAAATGGATTAAAGACCCAAATGTAAGGCCGGAAACTATCAAACTCTTAGAAGAAAACACACACAGAACACTCTATGACATAAATCACAGCAAGATCCTTTTTGACCCACCTCCTAGAGAAATGTAAATAAAAACAATAATAAGCAAATGGGAGGTAAAGAAACGTCAAAGCTTTTGCACAGCAAAGGAAACCATAACCAAGACTGAAAGGCAACCCTCAGAATGGGAGAAAATATTTCCAAATGAAGCAACTGACAAAGGATTAATCTTCAAAATTTATAAGCAGCTCATGTGGCTCAATAACAACAGCAAAAAAAAAAATCCAAAAACGGGCAGAAGACCTAAATTGACATTTCTCCAAAGAAGATATACAGACTGATGACGTGGGTTCATGTCCCGGTCTGGGTGGATCCCACATGCCACGGAGTGAGTAGCCCATGAGCCATGGCCGCTGGGCCTGTGCGTCCGGAGCCTGTGCTCCGCAGCAGGAGAGGCCACAGCAGTGAGAGGCCCGTGTACTGCCAAAAAAAGACCTAATGAAACATAAAATCTTTTGCACAGCAAAGGAAACCATGAAGAAAATGAAAAGACAACCCTCAGAATGGGAGAAAATATTTGCAAATGAAGCAACTGACAAAGGATTAATCTCCAAAATTTATAAGCAGCTCATGCAGCTCAATATCAAAAAATAAACCCAATCCAAAAATAGGCAGATTACCTAAATAGACATTTCTCCAAAGAAGATATACAGATTGTCAACAAATATTTGAAAGAATGCTTAACATCATTAATCATTTGAGAAATGCAAATCAAAACTACAATGAGGTATCACCTCACACCGGTCAGAACGGCCACCATCAAAAAATCTACAAGCAATAAATGCTGGAGAGGGTATGGAGAAAAGGGAACCCTCATACACTGTTGGTGGGAATATCAATTGATACAGGCACTATGGAGAACAGTATAGAGGTTCCTTTAAAAACTAAAATTAGAACCACCATACGTCCCAGCAATCTCACTACTGGGCATATACCCTGAGAAAACCATCATTCAAAAAGAGTCATGTACCGCAATGTTCATTGCAGCTCTATTTACAATAGCCAGGACATGGAAGCAACCTAAGTGTCCATCAACAGATGAATGGAAAAAGATGTAGCCTATATATACAATGAAATATTACTCAGCCATAAAAAGAAATGAAATTGAGTTATTTGTAGTCAGGTGGATGTACCTAGAGTCTGTCATACAGAGTGAAGTAAGTCAGAAAGAGAAAAACACACACTGTATGCTAACACATATGTATGGAATCTAAAAAACAAAGCGTAAAATGGTCATGAAGAACCTAGGGGCAAGACGGGAATAAAGACGCAGACCTACTAGAGAATGGACTTGAAATACGGGGAGGGGGAAGGGTAAGCTGGGACAAAGTGAGAGAGTGGACATATATACACTACCAAATGTAAAATAGCTAGTGGGAAGAAACCGCATAGCACAGGGAGATAAGCTCGGTGCTTTCTGACCATCTAGAGGGGTGGGATAGGGAGTGTGGGAGGGAGGAAGAAGCAAGAGGGAAGAGATATGGGTATATGTGTATATGTATAACTGATTCACTTTGTTATAAAGCAGAAACTAACACACCATTGTAAAGCAATTATACTCCAATAAAGGTGTTAAAAAATAAACAAATAAATAAATAAAATTTTAAAAAGAGAGGAATCCAGGGTTTAGACATTTAAGTATGGCAGGTAAAGAAACAGAGGGTGGTCTGTCAATGGGAGTCAAGCAGCAGGAGGGGCACAATGAGCAGGCCCTGAGCTTCCCAGGGTCGGGAAGTCTCCAAGGATGGAGACCAGACTGACATGAATGAGAACTCAGAATGGCTCATAAGTGTAAACACTGGGTTTGCTCCTGAGGGCCTATGTATTTTTTTTTTTCCTGGAATAAGGATGCTAAAATGAATAATGGCAGATTTTTCACAGGAACACTGTGTCAATTAGGCAGCTTATCTTGAAATTAATCTGGCAAGCCCGTAGTATTAGTATTTATAAAACCCTAGTCCCCGGGGACTGGGTAACAGAAACTGGAGGCATGTTTGTGGTAACTGATTGCTTTTCCCTCTGTGCACAAACTCATCCCACCAAGCATCACAATCATTCCAAATCACCCAGGTGTTATGGGAGAAATGCTGCTCAGTATACAGATTTCCTGCTAGAATTCTCTCAGAGAAAGAAAGAGACTTTGAGAGACAATTGCTTACTGCAATGTTCAGTTAGCTAGGATCCAAAGTTCAAGCGTACTTCCAGGGAGACCCAACCCTGAGTCAACCAAATATTATTAAAAATGTGATAGAAGGCTCTATGAGTGAGAGTTAATAATAGCATGTTCCATTTCTGCCTCACTCCAAAATTCACCTGTGAAGCCATTAGCTGCACAGCCCACCACTCACCTCCTTTTTTAAATTAAGTATTTGTGTAGAAGCATTAACTACCTATCAATTTTACATCAGAAAACTGAACAGAGTAAAGGTTTGAAGAACCTTACTCGTGTGCAGCCAAATGAAGAGACTCAAGGGAGGAAGCTTACCAGTTAGTCACTGCTCAGCTCAAGGTAATAACAAAAATTGTAAACTTCAATATAATGCCTGAATGCCATATTAGGAGCTGAAATGAGAATCTGACCACTATTGGAGATTTTGGTTCTATAGCTAAGCACAAAACAGCCAACTGCTGGAAAGCTGTCCTCTAGTGATAGAATGACTACCAATAATGCTCATGTATAAAGTACAGACCAACATGGAGCAGGACAAATTAACATGGTCCATCCAAATATTTTATCAGTAATAGGAGACCTTGTAGGGTAAGCTGCTTTCCAGCCTGAGCCCAGCTGACAAGTGTCATCTTGAATGTGAATATAACTACTCCAGACTCCTCTAAGTCACCATAGGAGAAAACCTAGATGACCTTGGGTAGGGCAATGAATTTTAGATATAACACCAAGACACAATCCATAAAATAAATAACTAAAAAAATTATTTCATTCAAATTAAAAACTTTTGTCCTGTAAATGAAAATGAGAAAACAGAATGAAAACACAAGCCATAGAGTGGAAAAAAATATTTGCAAAAGATTCATCTGATAAAGAATGGCTATCCAAAATATACTAAGAACTCTAAAAATTCAAGAATAAGAAAAACAATCCACTTTTTAAAAATGAGCCAGGGCTTCCCTGGTGGCGCAGTGGTTGAGAATCCGCCTGCCGATGCAGGGGACACGGGTTCGTGCCCCGGTGTGGGAGGATCCCACATGCCGCGGAGCGGCTGGGCCTGTGAGCCATGGCCACTGAGCCTGCGCGTCCGGAGCCTGTTGCTCCGCAACGGGAGAGGCCACAACAGTGAGAGGCCCGCGTACCGCAAAAAAAAAAATGAGAAAACAGAATGAAAACACAAGCCATAGAGTGGAAAAAAATATTTGCAAAAGATTCATCTGATAAAGAATGGCTATCCAAAATATACTAAGAACTCTAAAAATTCAAGAATAAGAAAAACAATCCACTTTTAAAAAATGAGCCAAAGACCTAACAGACGCCTCATCAGAGAAGATATTCAGATGGTAAATAAGCATATGGGGAGATACTCTACATCATCTATCACCAGGGAAATGCAAATTAAAACAATGAGATACCACTACATACCTATTAGAATGGCCAAAATCCAGGCACTAACACCACCAAAAGCTGACAAGAATGTGGATAAAAGGAACTATCACACATTACTGGTGGGAATACAAAACGATACTGCTACTTTAGAAGACGGTTGGTGTCTTACAAAATTAACATACTCTTATGACACAATCCGGCAATCACTTGCCTTAGAACTTACCCAATGGAGCTGAAACTTCTGTCCACACAAAAACTTGCACAAGGATGTTTATAGCAATTTTATTCATAACTGCCAAAACTTGGAAGCAACCAAAATGTCCTTCAGTAGGTAAGCTGAAAAATAATCTGTGGTACATCTGTGCTGGAATATTACTCAGTACTAAAAAGAAATGAGCTATCAAGCCATGAATAGATATGAAAGAAACTCAAATGCAAATTACTAAGTGAAAGAAGCCAATCTGAAAAGCCTATACACTGTATGATACCAAGTACAGTTGACCCTTGAACGTGGAGGTTAGGGGCACCAACCCTCCATGCAGTTGAAAATCCACATGTAACTGTAGTCAGTCCACAGTATCCATGGTTCCTCCACCATATCCATGGATTCAGCCAACTTTGGATCATGTAGTACTGTGGTATTTACTATTGAAAGAAATCTACATATAAGTGGACCCATGCAGTGCAAACTTGTGTTGTTCAAGGGTCAAATGACATTCTGGAAAAGGCAAATCTATGAAGATAGTAAAAAAAAACAAAAAAGGAAATTAGTGATTGTCAGGGGTTTGGGTGTGGGGAGGGATGAACAGGTTGAGCACAGTGGATCTTTAGGACAGTGAAAATACTTTATATTATACCATAGCAATGGATTATGTTATATAAATTTGTTGAAATCCATAGAATGTACACATTAGGAGTGAACCCTAAAGGAAACTATGGATTTTGGGAATTATGATTCCCAATTATGATGTGTCAATGTAGGCTCATCAATTGTAACAAATGTGTCACTTTGGTAAGTGATGCTGATAATGGAGGAAGATATGCATTTGTGGGAGCCGAGGATATATAGGAAATCTCTGTACTTTCCTCTCCTTTTTGTGGTTAACCTAAACTTCTCTGAAAAAAACAAAGTCTTTAAAAGAAAAAAATAGTAGCAGGTAGATTGGAACAGAACACCAAAATTTAAAGCACTAATGAAGTGACAGTGAGTTTACTAATTTTCCCCCCAGGATGCCTCAGTCTGGATTTAAAGCAGCCCAAATCCCAAAAGTGACCATGGGCACAGATAGAAACAGCTCCTGAGGAAGCCCTCTAGTTCTGTCTACAAGAATGGGAAAGGGGCTTCCTAATTCTCAGAGGGAGTGTAAGAGATATCTGGGGTGTTCCTTCCTTCATCTTCTTACCCGCCAGTGCCAGGACAGTCCCATGTGGGTAGCAGCATTGACAGTGGCAGAAACAGAGGCAAGCAGGTGCCTAAAATGCAGGGGAATATTCCAGTTTGATCCGAGGATCTGTGGCCCCAAGAGTGTGTAGTAAATCCCTATTGTCTCTTTTTCTTTCTCCATTTTCCCAAGGGAAGTATGTGGTAGACCATGGTAAATAAAGGCCCAGCTTTCTGTCCAGGAAACTCAAAGGATTGTGACAAGCAGAAAGTACCAGAGAGATCATGGAGAGGGAAGAGATCGGAACAATGACCCCATAAAATTATCTGTTAATTTTCTGCACACTCCTGAGAAGTACATGTGTGGATCTGATCCTTTAAAGCTCACCAAAGACTTTAAGAAGTGAACTAAGTGATAAACCACCTCCTGAGTCTAAGACTGGTCACTGGGTGGTACCCACATGGGACAGATCAGAATAACATGGCAAAGAATTTGAAAACAAAACTTCCATTGAAATCACAAGCTACAGAAGATTTGTCTGAAATCAACTGGGTGGTGAAACAAAAATAAACATTTTCCATGGGACTTAAATAAGACCCAGAGTCTCATCACAGAATACCCAAAATGGCCTGGATACAATCCAAACTTATTTGGCAGATGAAGAACCAGGAAAACCTCAACTCACATGGGAAAAGAAAATCCACAAATACCCAGTGAGATGACAAAGGTGTTGTAAGTGTCCAACTGACTGTAACACAGCAATTATAAAAAATATTCTCCAAAATAAGGGCAAAACTCTTAAGATGGATGGAAATATAGAGAGTCTTAGCAAAGAAATGAAATGTATAAATAAGAACCAAATGGAAATTTGAAAATTGAAAACAATACAATAGTAAAAATTTTTAAGGCACTGGATGGTTTTAATAGCAGGATGATGATAAATAGAGGAAAGAGTCCATGAACTTGATGACAGGACAATAGAATCTATCCTATCTGAAAAGCATAAAAAAGATTGAAAATAATTAACAAGGTTTAAGTGATCTGGGAGACAATACCAAAAGGATTAACACTCAGCAAACCCCCAAAAAGATACCCAAAGAAATCTCCACCCAGACACATAATAAACTGCTGAAAACTAAAGACAAAGAAAAATAGTGAAAGTCAAGGAAAATGATACATTACCTGTAGAGAAACAATGAATTAAATGGCTGATATTTCTCACCAAAAATAATGGAGGTCAGAAAGAAGTAGAACATTGTTATAGTGCTTAAAGAAAATAAATGTCAACCCAGAATTATATATCCAGCAAAAGTATCCTTCAGAAATTAAGGTGAAATAAAGAGCTCCTCCAATGGAGGAACATGAAGTAAT
Source organism: Neophocaena asiaeorientalis asiaeorientalis (assembly GCF_003031525.2). NCBI lineage: Eukaryota > Metazoa > Chordata > Mammalia > Artiodactyla > Phocoenidae > Neophocaena > Neophocaena asiaeorientalis. The sequence goes on from NW_020171993.1 coordinate 1,054,666, forward strand.
TGGTTGCCAGCAGATCTATTCCAATAGAACTGTTAAAGGAAATTCCTCAAACACAAGTGAAATGATAGGAGGAAGAAAAGTGGAGCCTAAGAAATGAAAAGGAGCAACAGAAGTCGTAAATATAATAGACTATTCTCTTCTTGAAGTCTGTAAAATATGTTTGATGGTTGAACGGAAAAATTAAAACACTGTCTGACTGCGTTGTCATTGTTTATAGATATAACTCATAAAAAAAAACTATTGATATGACATAAAGTGGGAAGGTTAAATAGCTCTAAATGATGATGGCAAGCTTTTTACATTCCACTTGAAGTGGTAAAATATTAATTCTAAGTATATCATGTAAAGTCAAGTATCTATCTGTAGATCAAATTGTATGTGTTATCTAAAACACAACAGAAAAATTAAAATGAAATGATAAAACAACATTCAATTAATCCAAAATAAAGCAGAAAAGGGGACTGGGAACAAAAAACAGAATAGAAAAAAACATCAAATACTAGACCTAAATCCAAACATGCCAAGAATTATATTAAACATAAATTAGCTAAACACACCAGTTGAAAGGCAGAGACAGCCAGAACATTTTTTAAAAATACAACTACATACTGTCTACAAGAAACACACCTTAAATATAATGATAAAGACGAAAAGGATGGAAAAACATATAAAAAGTAAGCACTAATCGAAAGAAAATTGGAGTAGTTATTTTAATAACGGACAAAACAGATTTCAGAGACCAGGGATTAAAAAGAGATATCACATGATAAAGGGTCACTTCACCAGGAAGATATAAGAGTCCAAAATGGGCATGTACCTAACAACAAGACTTCAAAACACATGAATTAGAAATTGACAGAAACTGAAAGAGACAAATCCATAATTATAGCTGGAGATTACAACCTCCTTGTCTCAGTAACAGACAGAATTAGTAGATAGAAAATCAGCAAGGTTACTTAAGAACCGAACACCACCAACAGCCAAGTGAATTTAATTGACATGTGCAAAACACTCCCCCAACAAGAGAAAAATATACATTTTTTAAAGTGCACTTAGACAATTACCAATATTAGGAATAAAAGAAAATATCATTACAGATTCCATAGACATTAAAAGGATAATAAGGGAGTATACAATTTACAATTCTTTAAGAACAAGAGACTATCAGCCAGAAACTCACTTAAAATTAAATATAATCTGAAAAGTCCTACAACTATTAAAGAAATTCAATACATAATTTAAAAGCTCCCAAAAGAGTAATCTCCAGGACGATATTATTTTAATGGAGAATTCTACCTGACATTTAAGGAAGAATTAACACCAATTCTATACAAACTCTTCCAGAAAATACTGAGTCAGCCAAAAAGTTCATTTGGTTTTTTCTGTAATATCTTACAGAAAAACCTGAACGAACTTTTTGGCCAACCCAATATAAGAAGAGGCAATACTTCCCAACTCCTATTATGAGGCCAGATATCCCTAATACAAAAACCAGACAAAAGCAGTATGAGCAAACTATAGACCAATATCCCTCATAAACATAGATGTAAAAGTCCTCCAAAAAATAGCAAATCTAGCAATATATAAAGAAAATACATTATGACCAATTGTGGTTTATTCTGGAATACACAGCCGATTCAATATATAAGTCAGTCAATAGAATCCATTACATTAAAATCTAGAGAAGAAAACCCAGATGATCCCATTAATTGATACAGAAAAAGCATTTGACAAAATTCAATGTCTACTTATGCTAAAAAAAAAAAAAGAAGAAAGAAAACAGAAAAGAAAAGCTCAGCAAAAAAAAGGGCATCTATAAAAACCTATAGCTAACATTATGCTTAAGGGTGAAAAAACAAATGTTTTCCCCCTGATATCAACAACAGGACAATAATGTCAATTCTCACAACTTCTATTCAACACTCAAGATTCTAGCCAAAGGAAAAAGATGTAGAAGGGATCATCCAGATTGAAAAGAAAGAAATAAAGCTCTCCCCATTCATAGATGATATGATTGTCTGTGTATAAAACAAGAAAGAAAGAAAAGAAAAGAAAAAAATGAAGGTGGGAGGGAGGAAAGGAGGGAGAGAGGAAGGAAGGAAGGAAACAAAGGAAATGAAGAAAGAAGGGAGGGAGGGAGAGAAGAAAAAGAAAGAACTACAACTAATAAATGTGTTTGTGTTTAGCAAGGTCACAAAGTCAACACAAAATATCAGCCAAATTTCTATATACTAGTATACTAGCTGTGCTAAGCAGAATAAAGGTCTTCAAAAGATGTCCATGGCATAATCTTTGGAACCTGCAAATGTTATTTTACACAGAAAAAAAGACACTACAGATGTGATTAAGGTTAAAGATTTTGAGATAGGGAGGTTATCCTGGATTATCCAGGTGGACCCAATATAATCACATGAGCACTTAAAGTTGGAGAACATTTTCCAGCTAAGGTCAGAAAGAGATGAAAGGAAAGATGCAAGGTCAGAAGACTTGACCTGTCATTGCTGGTTTTGAAGATGGAGGAAGGGGGGCATGACCAAGGAATGTGGTTGACCTCTAGAATCTGGAGAAGGCAAAGATTGTTTTCTAGAGCCTTCAATAAGAAATGCAGCCCTCCTGATACCTTGGATTTTAGTCCAATGAGACCTGTGTTGGACTTCTGACCTATAGCATTGTAAGATAATAAATTTTCATCATTTAAAGCCATTAAGTGCATGGTAATTTGACAATTAATATACTAACCATGAATACCTGGAAAGAGATAAAAAATAATCCTACTTACAATAGCTCCAAAAATATTTGAATAAATCTAACAAAACATGGACAGGATCTATGTGCTAAAAGCTATAGGGACATCCTTGTGGCACAGTGGTTAGGAATCCGTCTGCCAATGCAGGGGACACGGGTTTGATCCCTGGCCTGGGAAGACGCCACATGCTGTGGTGCAACTAAGCCCATGCACCACAACTACTGAGCCTGTGTGCCACAACTACTGAAGCCCACGCACCTAGAGCCCATGCTCCACAGCAAGAAAAGCCACCACAATGAGAAGCCCGTGCACCGCAACGACGAGTGGCTCCCACTTGCACAACTAGAGAAAGCCCACGTGCAGCAACAAAGACCCAAAACAACCAAAAATAAATAAATTTTTAATTTAAAAAATTAAAAATAAAAACTATAAAACACTGATGAAAAATTCAAAGACCTAAGTAGAGAAACACATTTTGTTCATAGACTGGAAGGCTCATCATAGCAAAGATCTCAATTTTCTCTCCCCATATTGATCTATAGATTTAATGTAATTCCAATAAAATCCCTAGCAGAAATTTTGGTAGAATTAGCCAAGCTGATTTAAAAATTTATATGGAAAGGAAAGGGAAGCAGAATAGCCACAACAATTTTGAAAAGAAAGAATAAAGTTGGAGGAATCACACTACCCATTATTGAGTATGAAATAAAGCTATAGTAATTAAGACAGTGCGATACTGGTGAAAGGACAGACAGATCAATGGTATAGACTAGAGTCTGGAAGTAAACTCCCAGAAAAATAGCCAATTGATTTTTAATTGCAAAAATTTTAATTGCAAAGGTGCAAAGGAAATTCAATGGAGAAAGGATAGTCTTTTCGAACAATCGGTTGATAATCCATGCATAAAAAATAAAATGAATTTTGACCTAAATATTACCCCTTGAACAAAAATTAAGTCAAAATGATCAGAGATGTAAATATAAAACTCACAACTCTAAAACTTTTAGAAGAAAATATGGGGAAAATCTTCATGACCTGAGTTAGGAAAAGAGATTACAGACATGACACCAAAAAGTACAATCAGAGAAGAAAAAAATTGATATATTAGACATCTTCAAATTTAAAGTTTTTTGTTCTTAAAATGACAGTAAAGAAAGTAAAAAGACAAGACACAGACCAGTGAAATTTTTTGGAAATTACATATACAACAAAGGCTCTGTAACTTTATATATATATATATAACCTCTCAAAGCTCAATGGTAAGAAAACAAACAACCCAATTTAAAAATAGACAAAAGACTTCACAAAAGATCACATACAGAAGGCAAATAAACCCATAAAAGGATGTTTAATATTACTAGCCATTAGCCAGGGAATTCTGGGAAATCAAATTAAAACCAGGATGAGATACCACTCTATACTAATTAGAATGGCTAAAATGGAAAATACTAACAACACCAGGTGCTGACAAGAATACAGAGCAACTGGAACCCTCATGCATTGCCTGAGAAAATGTAGAATATTACAAGCTGGACAACAGTTTGGTAGTTTCTTATAAACATACATGTACATATGACCCAGCAGTTCACTCTTAGGTATTTACCCTAGAGAAATCAAAACTTAACGTTGACACCAAAACCTACATGTGAGTGTTTATAACAATTCTGTTCACCGTCACCAAAAAATAAACAAATGTCTTTCAACACTTGAATGGATAAACACACTGTATTATGCCCATACAATGCAATACTACTCAGCAAGAAAAAAAAATGAACTATTGATACACGCAATGATATAGATGAATCTTAAAGGCATTATGCTGAATGAAAAAAGCCAGTTTCTAAAAGTTGCATATTGTATAATTCTAGGTATATAACATTCTGGAAAAAGAACAACTTTATATAGAGAGAACAGATTACTGGTTGCCAGGGGCTATAGGTGAGAGGGGAACTTGACTACAAAGGAGCAGCATGAGAGAGTTTTGGAGATGGAACTTTTCTGAATCATGATTGTAGTGACAGTTATTTAAATCTATATATGCATTAAAATTCATAGAACTGTACACCCCAAGTCAATTTTACTGCATGTTAACTTAAAAAATAAAATTTTTAAAATAAAGACTGTTCTTCAAGGAACTGAGAGTCTAATGGAGTGAGGAAGACAATAAATCACACACACACACACACACACACACACACACACACACACACAGTCTGATGGCAGAGACTCAACACCCCTCAACCTCTGGAGTGGGGAGCATGTCTTGCTTATCTTTGTATTACCCATCTCAGGCTCTGACATTGTTCTCAGTAAATATTAATGGGACTGAATAACTCATAAATGATGCATGTGGCAGCCAGGTTCACTGGCACAGAATCTACTCCATGGTGCCTTATCAGTAGTGGACAGTCAGTGTTAAGAAAGAGAAAGTAAAATCTGTATCTCCCTTCATGCAATCAAAGATCACTGTGACGGCTTCCCTGGTGATGCAGTGGCTGAGAGTCCGCCTGCCAATGCAAGGGACACGGGTTTGTGCCCTGGTCCGGGAGGATCCCATATGCCGCGGAGCCGCTGGGCCCGTGAGCCATGGCCGCTGAGCCTGCGCATCCGGAGCCTGTGCTCTGCAACGGGAGAGGCCACAACAGTGAGAGGCCCGCATACCACAAAAAAAAAAAAAAAAAATCACTGTGAATGTGACATAGTCCCAAACAAGAGTACACCATGTCCACTGAGGGATGAGATAGGAGTGAACAAGAGATTGCACTTTGTGAATCCTCAAAACCTACATATTGGATGAATTCAGGATCTCCCACCAATACTAGCTAAGGAAGAGAAGTGGCCCACTGGCCCTGTAGTATAATCTTGTCTCTGAACACAGTCCATTCTTTCAAAAGCAAGAATGGTTCCAAGATCTCAAGAATACACTTCAACTATAATGTTTTCAGTTTGATTACTAAAGACGCTCCTTCCCTTTCTAATAACAATTTGCTAGAATAATTTAGCTTTCTGAATTCTTCAGTTTTGTTGTCAGAAACACAGTGGAATAAAACACAAAGTTTTGCTCCGTGGGAAAACAAAACTCTAGTGACCTTATTTTGCAGCTGTGTGCTGGTGAGACCTGGAACATACAGGTTACAAAAAAGAAAATGAATAAGGCAAATACCCTGCCTTAAGGGCTTAGCAAGAGACAAAAAAATACTCTAGACAGCGTATAATTAGATGACTGAGAGAGGTATGAATTGCTACAGAAGAGGTACATCCGGAGGAGATGGGTGGGGTAAGGTGGGAATCCGAAAAGCTTTATTGAAGATAATCTCTTTTAGTCTTTCTTTTGTTCTAACAATTGCCACTTGCATAGTATAGTATTATAGAAGTCTTTCCTACACATAGCAGATGAGGACTTACAGTGTCCATTCGAAAGGCATTTTCATCTTCCAGAAGATAACACTGCTTACGGTTTGTTCAACTACTTTTTCTCCAGGGGTAGCAAAAACAACTTTCCTTTCCAGACAGTGATATCTCTTAGAAGAAAGATGGATGTTTGGGATTAAAGCTGGTGGTAAAGTCATCTCAGGCTAAGCACTTCTAACACAGTTTTAAGACATTGTGTGAATCAGAGAAAAGACAGGTGACTACCCACTGTCTGAATTACTGCTAACTCTGTTTTTTCTATCTCCTAAATTCAGTCACACTATTTTCCTTACACAAATGCATAGAGAAGCTATTTTTTATCACAGCCTAAGAAAGGTCATTTCAAATTGAAGTTTTCATTTTGTAATGACAACAATTAAAAAGAAAATCACATGCTATGATAAATGCTACCCCCAAATCCCCAGGAGGAATTCTGCAATTTCCTCTTTGTATCAGCCACCGGCACAGGAAATTTTGGAGACTGTCCTGGTGCTGAGTTCTTTTGAGATCTGACACCATTGCTTTTTCTACTTTTCTCCAAATATATATTCTTACATATCAATTTGATAACTTCTTATAACTGACTATTCCCATATCAAAGTTATTAACTCAATTGTTCTTCATCACTTGCATCTTTTATTTAATAGTTAAAATCACAGCCACATTGGGTTACACTCCCACTAAGTACCAGGCATTGTGTTATAATCCCTGCAACAGCCCTTCCAGGTAATTATAATTTTTCCCATTTTACAAATAAGGAAAAAAAGCCCCAAAGAGATGAAGTCACCTGCCCAAGTTAGTATACAGTAGAGCTCAGGTAGGAACTCATGTTTATCTGACCTCAAAGGTACTGTTGATGAAAAATTAATCAGTCGATCTAAGAATTGGAAATTTTTATTTGAGCCAAATTTGAGGCTTATAACCCGGGAAAAGGATCTCAGAAAGCTCTGAGAACTGTTCTGCCCACTAGAAGTCAAGACACACTTTATGTAAGTTTTTTGAGACAGAGGGCTGTACATTACATGACATATTATTGACAGGTTACTTAATCCAGATTTAAGCAATATTGTGGTGGGTCATGTGACTCTTTACAAGATCAAGAAAGAACGTTATCATTTAAGGAGTTGTCTTGTTAATGCTAGGAGAATGTTGCTGTTTATGGTTAAGCAGATACTCCTGCTGATGGGGGAGGTTGGGTCAATGCATAAGGCGGACACACAATGCACAGTCGGGGGAGAGGAAGCCAAAGGGCAGAGAAGAATTTTTATGTTTACGTTTTTTTCTTGTCTTGCCATAAATATGAATTTTATTTCACAGTACTTACTAAACGTCATATGTGAATGAAATTTTCTTATTGTCTAATAATTTTGCTAAAGACCCAATAATGAAAGTAATAGACAGTAAGGACATTCTAAAGAACAGCAGCTAAACACATTTTTGCAGAACTAATAAATGTCTGTTGAGAGCATCCCCTCATTACCCACCTCCAACTGATAGAAGGATAAATACTAGAAAGGAAAATTACTGTGCAGGTACCACCAGAGGTAGAAGTGGAAATAGGGCAAGGGACAGGGACACAGGTAATGTCAGCCAGAATATGTATCACCCATGTCAGAGAGCTCTGGTGTAGGGGCCCCAATTATGCAGCTGACAAAGAAGTAGCATTTGGACACATACCATAGAGGGCTTCATTTAGCCAGTATTTATCAAGCAAGAACCTTAATGATAGTACTAGATAAGAAAAAAAGATTTTGGAGCTTCCCTGGTGGCACAGTGGTTGAGAATCCACCTGCCAATGCAGGGGACACAGGTTCGAGACCTGGTCCAGGAAGATCCCACATGCCACAGAGCAACTAAGCCTGCACCACAACTACTGAGCCTGCACTCTAGAGTCCACGAGCCACAACTACTGAAGTCCGCGCACCTAGAGCCTGTGCTCTGCAGCAAGAGAAGCCACCATAGTGAGAAGCCTGCGCACCACAAAAAAGAGTAGCCCCTGCTCGCAGCAACTAGAGAAAAAGGCCACACGCAGCAATGAAGACCCAATGCAGCCAAAAATAAATAAATTAATTAAAAAAGAAAAAAAGATTTTGCCTCTTTCATCTAATCTCTTCTCCCCTCCAAATACTGAAATGGAGGTAGAGGAAATAGAGAAATTGAAGGCTATGACGATGTCATTTCCCCTCTATAGGTCCCAGCTGTGTGTGTGGCCCAAGACTGGAAGGGAGCAAAAAAGCTAGGAATCATATGTGATTCTCAAGTTTTTATTTAGGCTTGGTAAGAATTTTAATCATTGAAATCAAGTCATAGAGGCCAAAAGGAGACCATTCTTTAAATTAAAAGGGTCAAAACTACAGGATTTCCCCCAAGATATCAGAAAAGAGAGGCTACAGAGCATGTTAAAAGACAGGGGTTGGGTGGGGCGAAGTCAGGATATATCCAATTTGCCAGCCCCCCCAAAGAAGTACACTTAAAATATGAAGCAATATTTGAGAAAATGATACTGCTTAGGGCTGAAGAAAACCATCTAAAGTAGTAGTAAGTTTTAAAAAAAAGATCCAAAGTAATGTAATAAGGGTTTTATTTTTTTTTAAGATACATGAGAAACAATAGTGCTTATTTGTGGACAGTGGCTTGTGATCAGTGAGGGAGAATTACTTCCCATTTTATACTCTTGAACACTGTTCGAATTTTCACCATGTGTATATGTTACATTTATAGTTAAAATGTCAATTAAAAGCAATGATTCCAATATACAACCAAGATGGCGGAGTAGAGGGACGTGCTCTCACTCCTTCTTGTGAGAACACCAGAATCACAACTAACTGCTGAACAATCATCAATAGGAAGACACTGGAACTCACCAAAAAAGATACTCCACAACCAAAGACAAAGGAAAAGCCACAATGAGACGGTAGGAAGGGCGCAATCACAATAATATCAAATCCCAAAACTGCTGGGTGAGTGACTCACAAACTGGAGAACAACTATATCACAGAAGTCCACCCACTGGACTGAAGGTTCTGAGCCCCACGTCAGGCTCCCCAACCTGGGGGTCCGTCAAGGGGACAAGGAATTCCTAGAGTATCAGACTTTGAAGGCTAGTGGGATTTGATTGTAGGACTCTGACAGGACTAGGGGAAACAGAGACTCCACTCTTGGAGGGCACACACAAAGTAGTGTGTGCATCAGGACCCAAGGGAAGGAGCAGTGACCCCTGGGGAGACTGAACCAGACCTACCTGCTAGTGTTGGATGGTCTCCTGCAGAGGCGGAGGTGTGGGGACAAGGACACTGGCAGAAGTTCTGAGAAGTACTCCTTGGTGTGAGCCCTTCCAGAGTCAGCCATTAGCCCCACCAAAGAGCCAGGTAGGCTCTAGTGTTGAGGTGCCTCAGGCCAAACAACTAGCAGGGAGGAAACCCAGCCCCACCCATCAGCAGACAAGCAGATTAAAGTTTTACTGAGATCTGCCCACCAGAGCAACAGCCAGCTCTACCCACCACCAGTCCCTCCCATCAGGAAACTTGCTCAAGTCTCTTAGATGGCCTCATCCACCAGAGGGCAGACAGCAGAAGCAAGAAGACCCACAATCCTGCAGCCTGAGGAACAAAAAGCACATTCACAGAAAAATAGACAAGATGAAAAGGCAGAGGGCTGTGTACCAGATGAAGGAACAAGATAAAACCCCAGAAAAACAACTAAATGAAGTGGAGATAGGTAAACTTCCAGAAAAAGAATTCAGAATAATGATAGTGAAGATGATCCAGGAGCTAGGAAAAGAATGGAGGCAAAGATTGAGAAGACGCAAGAAATGTTTAACAAAGCCCTAGAAGAATTAAAGCAAAAACAAACAGAGACAAGCAGTACAACAACGGAAATTAAAACTACACTAGAAGAAATCAATAGCAGAATAACTGAGGCAGAAGAACGGATAAGTGACCTGGAAGACAGAATGGTGGAATTCACTGCTGCAGAACAGAATAAAGAAAAAAGAATGAAAAGAAATGAAGACAGCCTAAGAGACCTCTGGGAAAACATTAAACGCAACAACATTCGCATTATAGGGGTCCCAGAAGGAGAAGAGAGAAAAGACCCAAGAAAATATTTGAAGAGATTATAGTCGAAAACTTCCCTAACATGGGAAAGGAAATAGCCACCAAAGTTCAGGAAGCAAGAGAGTCCCATACAGGATAAAGCCAAGGAGAAACACACTGAAACATATAGTAACCAAATTGGCAAAAATTAAAGACAGAAAAATTATTGAAAGCAACAAGGGAAAACTGACATGTAACATACAAGGGAACTCACGTAAGGTTAACAGCTGATTTCTCAGCAGAAACACTACAAGCCAGAAGGGAGTGGCATGATATACTTAAAGTGATGAAAGGGAAGAACCTACAACCAAGATTACTCTACCCAGCAAGGATCTGATTCAGATTGATGGAGAAAACAAAAGCTTTACAGGCAAGCAAAAGCTAAGAGGATTTAGCACCACCAAACCAGCTCTACAACTAATGCTAAAGGAACTTCTCTAAGTGGGAAACACAAGAGAAGAAAAGGACCTACAAAAACAAACCCAAAACAATTAGGAAAATGGTAATAAGAACATACATATCGATAATTACCTTAATCATGAATGGATTAAATGCTCCAACCAAAAGAAACAGGCTTGCTGAATGGATACAAAAACAAGACCCATCTATATGCTGTCTACAAGAGACCCACTTCAGACCTAGAGACACATACAGACTGAAAGTGAGGGGATGGAAAAAGATATTCCATGCAAATGGAAATCAAAAGAAAGCTAGAGTAGCAATACTCATATCAGATAAAATAGACTTTAAAATAAAGAATGTTACAAGAGACAAGGAAGGACACTACATAATGATCAAGGGATTAATCCAAGAAGAAGATACAACAATTGTAAATATTTATGCACCCAACATAGGGGCACCTCAACACATAAGGCAACTCCTAACAGCTATAAAAGAGGAAATCGACAGTAACACAATAATAGTGGGGGATTTTAACACCTCACTTACACCAATAGACAGATCTTCCAAACAGAAAATTAATAAGGAAACACAAGATTTAATGACACAATAGACCACATATATTTAATTGATATTTATAGGACATTCCATCCAAAAAGAGCAGATTACACTTTCTTCTCAATTGTGCATGGAACATTCTGCAGGATAGATCACATCTTGGGTCACAAATCAAGCCTCAGTAAAGTTAAGAAAACTGAAATATCAAGCATCTTTTCTGACCACAACACTATGAGATTACAAATCAATTATGAGAAAAAAACGTAAGAAACACAAACACATGGAGGCTAAACAATACGTTACTAAATAACCAAGAGATCACTTAAGAAATCAAAGAGGAAATCAAAAAATACCTTGAGACAAATGACAATGAAAACACGACAATCCAAAACCTATGGGATGCGGCAAAAGCAGTTCTAAGAGGGAAGTTTATAGCTATACAAGCCTACCTCAAGAAACAAGAAAAATCTCAAATAAAAAATCTAACCATACACCTAAAGTAACTACAGAAAGAAGAATAAAGAAAACCCAAAGTTAGCAAATGGAAAGAAATCACAAAGATCAGAGCAGAAATAAATGAAATAGGAACAAAGAAAACAATAGCAAAGATCAATAAAACTAAAAGCTGGTTCTTTGAGATGATCAACAAAATTGATAAACCATTAGCCAGACTGATCAAGAAAAAGGACAGGACTCAAATCAATAAAATTAGAAATGAAAAAGGAGAAGTTACAACAGACACCGCAGAAATACAAAGCATCCTAAGAGACTACTACCAGCAACATGGAAGAATACTGTGAAAATGACTATACTACCCAAAGCAATCTACAGATTCAATCCAATCCCTATCAAAGTACCAAGGGCATTTTTTACGGAACTAGAACAAAAAATCTTAAAATTTGTATAGAGTCACAAAAGACCCTGAATAGCCAAAACAGTCTTGAGGGGAAAAAAACGGAGCTGGAGTAACCAGGCTTCCAGATTTCAGACTATACTACAAAGCTACAGTAATCAAGACAATATGGTACTGGCACAAAAATAGAAACATAAATCAACAGAACAAGATAGAGAGCCCAGAGATAAACCCACGCACCTATGGTCAACTAACCTATGACAAAGAAGGCAACGATATACACACAATGGTGAAAAGACAGTCTCTTCAATAATTGGTGCTGGGAAAACTGGACAGCTACATGTAAAAGAACGAAATTAGAACACTCCCTAACACCATACACGAAAATAAACTCAAAATGGATTCGAGACCTAAATGTAAGACTAGACACTATAAAACTCTTAGAGGAAAACACAGGAAGAACACTCTTAGACATAAATCACAGCAAGATATTTTTGATCCACCTCCTAGAGTAATGGAAATAAAAATAAAAATAAACAAATGGGACCTAATGAAACTTCAAAGCTTTTGCACAGCAAAGGAAACCATAAACAAGACGAAAAGACAATCCTCAGAATGGGAGGAAGTATGTGCAAAGGAATCAATGGAGAAAAGATTAATGCACAAAATTTACAAGCAGCTCATGCAGCTCAATATCAAAAAACAAACAACCCAATCCAAAAATGGGCAGAAGACCTTAATAGACATTTCTCCAAAGAAGACATACAGATGGCCAAGAAGCACATGAAAAGCTGCTCAACATCACTGATTATTAGAGAAATGCAAATCAAAACTATAGTGAGGTATCACCTCACAGCAGTTAGAATGGGCATCATCAGAAAATCTACAACAACAAATGCTGGAGATGGTGTGGAGAAAAGGGAACCCTCTTGCACTGTTGGTGGGAATGTAAATTAATACAGCCACTATGGAGAACTGTATGGAGGTTCCTTAAAACCTCAAAATAGAATTACCATATGATCCAGCAATCCCACTACTGGGCATATATCCAGAGAAAACCATAATTCAAAAAGACACATGCACCCCACTGTTCATTGCAGCACTATTTACAATAGCCAGGTCATGGAAGTAACCTAAGTGCCCATCGACAGACGAATGGATAAAAAAGATGTGTTACCTATATACAATGGACTATTACTCAGCCATAAAAAGAACAAAATTGGCTCATTTGTTGAGATGTGGATGGATCTAGAGACTGTCATACAGAGTGTAGTCAGTCAGAAACAGAAAAACAAGTATCGTATATTAATGCATGTATGTGGAACCTAGAAAAATGGTACAGATGAACTGGTTTGCAGGGCAGAAATTGAGATACAGATGTAGAGAACAAATGTATGGACACCAAAGGGGGAAAATGGCGGGGTGGGGGTGGTGTGCTGAATTGGGTGATTGGGATTGACATGTATACACTGATGTGTATAAAATTGATGACATTATAATAAGAAGCTGCTGTATTAAAAAAAGAAAAAAATAAGCAATGATTCCCTATGTTTCTAGATATAATAGGAAGCCATCTTTTGGAAAATAAAAAAATATATTTCAGATAAGTCCCCAGTTACTTTACATACTTCTGAAGAATCAGGACAAATATAATTGATACTGTTTTCACAAAGCAATTGCATATTCTTCTTTTCATCCATCAGTAAGTAGTTAAGTGGAAAGAAACCAGCATGGTCTGTTTATGACAATTCTCCTCTGCTCTGGATTGTGTCTGATATTTTTAACTCTACAATTTAGGCAGGGTTCTGAAGCAGCCAGAACTGTGGGCTTTTAGCCTTGTGCTATGCCATGCTTGAGATGAGGGCTGCAGGAAGCAAATTGATTGGTAAGTGTGCAGAAAGATCCCATTTGCTGACAAGGGAGTTCCAGAGTAATGCCAACACTGTCACTGAAACTTACAACACAGATCCTCAAACTTCAATTATTACTCATTTTCTCCACCTTCTTATCACTTGTGTTTGTCAGCCGTTCAGTGACAATGAAAGAAAGGTTTTCCATCTCCAGGTATTATGCTGGTTGGCCAGATTAACCTCTGGAAAGATTTAATTATCTTTGAGAAGGCAGTCCCTCTGACAACATCCCTTTATCCATCTTGTCCAAACTGGTATTTGCTTCAGTGATTCTCATCCTGAGATTTAACTCCCCTGTCACCTCACACTGTGAGTGGGTGTCATCAAACACCAGAGGCTGAGCCTCTTTTCAAGAAACATTAATTCTGTGGCTGCCTATTTCCAGCTGTATCTTGATACACAGAAATGTGCTTGAGGTTGTCCATCAGGATAAGCATTAAAATTAGGTCACAGGAAAAACAGGTTACAAAACGGTCTGTTTGGTATCATCCCCTCAAATGGAGTATACGTGTGCATAGCAATGTAGTCTAGAAAAATGCAGGGTACTACCAGTGATTATCTCTGTATGGTGGGATTACTGGTTATCTTTATTTGCTTTATGCTGATGTGTTTTCTGATTTTTCCGCCTACACCTATTTCCCCTTTAATCACACAAAATAACAAAGCTATTTTAAATATTTAAATGTTACTTCAGAGTGGGGGAATTTTAGAAAGATGATTGGGTGTGTCCCCTAACTTGAAAAAGAGCTCTAAAACGGCCATATTTTGGAAGTGGCAGATACTCTACTTTTTTCCAATTCTGATTCATTTGATTGTTGGAGCTGTTTATTTGAAATAAGCTCACTTCGTAGCTTTCAGATTGAATTTCCAAGCAGAAGGGAATGGGAGACTGTGTGGCATCAATAACTGAACAGCAGTGACAACTAGGCTGGATGTCAGTTCTCTGTAGACAAACTGTTCATGTACTTGTGGCCGTGTGTGCATGGACATGTGTGTGTTTGTGCACATGCGTGTATGCATGTGTAAAACCTTCTCTAAAAGGTCCAGTGGGCAAGGGTTACAATCAAAGCAAGTCAACTTCCCTGGGAGCCCTCAGCTGAAGACAGTAACAAACGCAAGACAGGGGTTTCTCCAGTACTCTCCCAACTGCCTTTTTGCATCCTACTACGTCTGGGGGTGGTAGACCATTAGGTGAGCCTAAAGCTTTCAAAGCAGGAATCTCTTCTCAGCATGTTGGTGGCCTGTGAAGCTGCCCAGAAGCACAGGAGTGGGAGAAATAATCACAGCTGTCTCTGGTTGATCCTCTAATGCTGGCATTTGGGGCCTCTGGGGTGTCCTTCTGTAGCCAACATGAAAAAGATTACTGCTCCTCTGAAAGGTAGCAGTTTATGTTTAGGGTTTATGGAGATCCAAGCAATAGTAAGCCTTCTCCTTGCCTGAGTTTAAGATCTACAGTGACTTAGAAGCTGAAAAGATGAAAATTAAAATGTCAGCTTTATTTTTGATAAAACTATTGGAGAACATTCTCTAGGTGCGGCAATATTGAGCTGACACTGAACCCCAAAATTAGACAGCTCTGTCCTAGGCAGTCAGACATAGGCAGTTCTGAAATCGCAGGCCTGTGTGTTGGAGGCACCCCAATAAATCTGTAGCATGGAGGAGCACCTTAGATTGCTTGCGTGCCACCTGCAGGGCAATCCCTGCTAGAGATCAAAAGAGGGAGAGACAGCAACTTGAAAACACATAGCTCCCTTTCTCAGCTTACCCAACTGATAATAGAAGCATGTGAAAGCAGGTAGAGAGGCCAGGAGTGGATAGAAAATCCTCTTGATGGAAGCAGAGTAGGGGGAATAAGCTGCTTGCCCACTGTGTTGGGTCTTACCTGCATTCTAGTCCTACCTCTGTAAATTTGGCAAAGAGGGGACCACTTACTGAGGAAACTGGATCTAGTTTCCTCATCTTTACGATGGCGTGTTGGTCCAAATTAGTGATAACCCAATAAAGCTGATCTGTTCTAATCATCAGGGAAGGCTTTTGCCCACATTCAAACGGCTTGAGAACCACAGAATTCAATCACCTCTGGTCTCTTCCAGGCCTGAAACTTTTCTATGTTTGTCACTTACCCCAAGTTATCACCACTCACTACATATGTTAAGCAACCTTGAAGTTAAAACAAAAAGTACGTGAATAGGATGAAAAATGGGCCAAAACATTTTAGAGCAATTTAGTGTCATTATTAATCCAAGAAAAGAATCTGAAAAACTAAATGCTAAATAATTTGTAAAAGTTGATTAATTAAACATTCAAGTAAGAGCAACATTAAGCCATGATTTATAATTCTCTTCTCTATGAAAACACAGTGGACTAGAAGTTAGCTTAGCAATTTTATTCATATCATGCAATTTGCTCATATCTATTACTCTAATGGATTATTCATTTTGAAACTTGAGTCACCTGGGACAGAATATAAATAAACAAGACCCAGATGAGCTGCCAAATTTGGAGCCCAAGTCTGGATGTGAGCCAAGCAGAGGTAGTGGTTAAGCGTGGATATTACCTACCGTAAGGCTTGAATCTGCCAAAAGAATGTATTCTTATTACTATGGTCTGAATGTGCGTATCCCCCTGAAAATTCATATGCTGGAATCTTAACGCCCAGTGTGACAGTGTTAGGAGGTGGGGACATGGGGAGGTGATTAGGCTGTAAGGGTGGACCCCTCATGAATGTGATCATGGCTTTATAAAAGTGGCTCCATCAAGATCCCTAGACCCCTCCACCATGTGAGGATACAATGAGAGATCTGCAGCTCAGAAGAGGGCCTCCACCCGACCATGCTGGCACCTTGATCTCAAACTTTCAGCCTCCAGTACTGTAAGGAAAAAATGTTGTTTATAAGCTACCTAGTCTGTGGTATTTTGTTTTAGCAGCCCAAACTGACTTAGATACTCGTTAACACAGATACAGCATGGCCTTCAACCAAAGGGGAAATTTATTTCTTCTTAATCTGCTTTGTTTGCCCGTATTGAAATGATCCCATAGGATAACCAGAGAAAAACTGAAGCATTAAGTCACAAACTGGCCAAACAGCCATGACTTAGGAAAAAAATAGGCAGGCTTAATCCTTCATTCCCTCATTTATTCAACAAGAATTATTTGAGTACCTACTATATGCCAGGCACTCACTGTGTTAAGAATTAGGGGTTATGGTAATAAATAAGATGGAGTTTTTATTTTGGATTTTCTCCCCAAACTGACTTAAACAAAGCAGGACCATGGTAAAGAAGGCATGATGGAGTAGAGTATTCCAAACAGAATAATTTGGTCGACTACTGATTCCTGACAAATTCTCCCAGGCCACAGCAAAATGAAAAAGAATCAGATGTATGTGAATGTGGTGTGGAGAGTTGGGTAAGGTGGCCTCCTTGGAAGAATTATTCTTTATTCTAATCTTAGTCCATCCAACATTTTTGGTGTTAAAAAAGGTTTTTATGAAGTGTAGTATTAGTAAATGGTTGGTTTTCCTTTCGATGTCCTCATTTTGCAAACTAAAAGGCTAGAAATCCTATGTCAGTCCCCAAATTGTTTTGGAAATTTTACTTGCCCTTGATTACTAAAGGTTTGGGAATTCTATGCTAAAAAGAATGAGGAAGATGTACAGGCTGAGTTGGCAGATGTAATACACCTTGGAAGAAAAGGAGAGTTGTTAAATCTCAAATTAGTAGAGGTTGAAACAGTAGGAAAAGCAGGTTGACATGCAGTAAGGGCAAAATTGCTGAGTCAGCTCTTCCTACTCTGTTGGTTGATTCCCAAGTCCAGGTTAAGACTTGATTGTCTCACAGCTAGTTGACATATAGGACATATTTGTCTTCAGGAGCTCAGAATACTCTAATCAGTAGTGGTCAGTTCTTACTGTCCAGTCTCCACATACATTTGAAAAAAGACTACGGAAAAAAGAAGCTGGCAAAGTTCTCAATAGAACATAAATAAACCTTTCTCTGAACAGAATAAACCCCACTTTCACTATTCCTGAATAAGGCAAAATAAAATAAATTATAAGAAGCTAGATATGGACTATAAACAGCAGGAGTCTAGAGATCCTGTTTGGAAGGTCCATATGACTTTGGGGGGATTTCATACAATGTACCCTGGAGAGGTAAGCTGTTTCCTGGACTACATGCAGCCCTGGCCCTGATAATCTTCTCTATTGAATCTGAGAGGAGGGTGGGAGGAAGAGAGAAGACTAGCAGTAAGTTTGAGGCAGTTGAGGAAACCAATAGCAGTACAGCACTGATGAGTCACAGAGGTCTCACACCAAAGACCTTATATGCTTAATATCCTCTCCCCAACCACTCACTTTATGACCCTATGTTCAAGTTCATAATTAATTCCTATTTTTCAGGAGCAGCTCTGTCATTTTTTGTTTAGTCCCTTTCCTTCCTTCCCCACCTCAAAGTATACTAGTTGCCATGGGAACCATGATGCTAATTCTAGGGGTGGAGCCCAGAGAGATGGACAAACAGAAGAAGAAAGATTCAGTGTCAGGGTTTGAAATACAGACCCCGAGTTGGAAAATTGCACAAGTTGAATAAACCACATGTGACTTCAACCTCACAAGTACATCCTGCTTGGACCAGTTCACTCTTGAGCCAATTAATAAAATTCTAACAGAAAAATCAAGCATGCACAGCAGTTTCTGTGCTATTCTTCACTAGAGCTTCCATATAAACCAAACCATCAAGGAAAGTGCTTCCCATATAAGCATCTGACTGAGGATTTATGTTTCCATATCTCTCAGGTGACAGCCAGAACCAAGCTCTTACAAACCATCACCCTCTTTTCTCTGGGTACCAATATTATACATTACCTTCTCCTAAATGTTATTAGAGCCCTCAAGTCTTTCAAACTTTCTCACTCACCAAGAGAAGACTTCTCCAAAGAACTTATCAAAACCAGTGAGGTCTGGAGTACTTAGGTCACTGTCCTCCCAGTGGTAGACCACTGTCATATCTCTCTCTCCAAACTTTCTCCTGGCCATGAGCACCAGAACACCACCACTATTCCAACCCAGACATTTTATTCCTGGTCCTTTCATCCAATGGGCACTGAATGTATTAATACAACAAACCTGATGTTCAGAAGTTCCTTTACAACCCAGGGTATTCTGAGAGTAATAAAACTTGTGTTCACCCCAATTCATTTAGTTCCTCTTTTACATTTTGGGTTTTTACACTGGAAAGAACAGTATTTAGCCATCTAGTAAATCTGTGTCTTGGTCTTCAAGTAGTGTTCTCCATATCCTATGGAGCTGGATTCTGAAAGGGCTGAATCTGAACCTTGAGATTATAGGGTCCAGTTAAAATGTTCCAGTTACTTCCCATCGGTAAGTAGGTAGGAAAGCATCAACCTTATCAATGTGTACCAGCTCCCTCATTAGAGGGAGCTGAAGGGCATTCAGTAAAGATGTGTCAAAAGTTAAGGGAACAAGCAGGGGACAGCACCTAGAACTAGCAACAGTGAGGAGTCCTTTAGATATGAAGCAGCCATTGGAACATAGCAATAAACTATAGGAGAAGAGCTACTTGAGAGGAGATGTGGCATTTAGTAGAGGAAGGCAGCCCCTTCCTGAGCACAGTCCAGCTGAAAGGGAGGGGAATAGGGTCTGGGGAAGTTGGGGAGGAGGTACAAATACTGTAATCTCTCTCTCATCCTGCTGCCTTCTGACTGTCTCCTTGTCTTTCCCTTGGCTGAACCTAACCAGAAGAGAGAAGACATGGGAGCTAGGAGATCCATGGAGGTCAGCCTTCTGGGGCAAAAATTGGGTGGAGAAGGATTAAGGGAAATCTGGAGGGGCAAACAAAGCTTTCGGCATGCAATACATTCTGTGTGTAGACCTGCAAAAGAGAGAGTGCCCATCAAGGGATGGGAAGCTCCTTGCATATAATTATACAAGTCTTGGGAGTTTGAAGCATCTACTTTGTTGTGGAAAGAGAAAATATACACAAACCAACTAGAAGACACTAATGAGCATACTATGGACCTACCACCAAGACAGGTGACTCCAACGGGAAACTAGGAAACTAAATGTCATGCCACATCTTGGAGGAGTGAGTTTTCCTAAGTCTTTCCTTTTCACAGATAAGAACTCCGATTCTGGGAGAAATCATCATCATCACAATTGTAATAGCTAACATTCAATGGCACACCATGTGCTGGACTCCAAAGTGTATAACCCAAAGTAATGCATTTAATTCTAACCACTCAGTTATGAGCATTATCATCCCCATTTTCTGACGAAGGAAAGTTCAATGACTGAGAAATAGAGAAGTTACATATCAAGTCAATGGCGATACCAGGATCTGAACCCAGGCAGCCTGACTCCAGAGCCTACACTCTTAAACCCTACACTTAACTGCCTCCCAATTTATTTTCAATACACTTACACTACTAGCCATTATTTTCATGTTACTGGCATCTAAAATCATACCCAAACAGGTGTGAAAGTAACTACACAGAGTTACAGAATTTCAGGGCAGAAATCGTAACAACTCACTTATTAGGAGGGAAATACACACAGATGGATACATGGTATAATTTACCTGAGGTGAGAATGCTTTGTAGTGCCAATGCCAAGATTAGAACTCATCTTCCGATCGCTCATCCACGGCTCTTTCAACTTCATCATGGCTTCCGCTGTTTGCAAAGAAATTGTACCAGGCTCTACAAAGGACCAAATAAAGTCAGGCAAGAACCTGCCTTCCAGAAGTGACCAGAGTGAACTGAGCAGAGAAAAGATAGATGTTGCCGCTAGAATCTAAGTGGTCTTGCTGACAATTATGATTCTCTATAAAATGATAGAGTTCAAAGGAGCAACTGTTTTCCAGAGGAGCATCTGGTAGGGTTCGGTAGAGGAGATGACCTCTAGACTTTCAGAATAGCTAATAAATAAGGAATAATTTCTAGCCCATGGATTTGTCCAGGGCCACCACACACCCAATTTAGAGGCAAAATTGCTGCTTTCTAGAAACCTGGAAAACTTGAAGTTTGTGCGTTTGTGGGGTAAATGATTTGTAGATACTAACACACCAAGAATACCTCACCTTCATCTTACCATTCAAGATTTTTCACCCCAATCACCCACATGGGTACCATCATCCAGGAGTTCTTCCCTTAAGAATTAGCAGTGGAATAGAAATCAGGGTTTGAAATAATGGAATGAATTGGGACCATCACTGAGAAGAGCAATTGCAGAATGCTGGTGGGTGCATTTCTCATTCCTGGAGTCAGATTGTGGGTTTTGGTGCTCAGTGGAATAGGGAAATGTGCTAACTCTATAACTTAACAGACTTTGAGAGAGGGCAGAGGTAGCTTCTTCACCTGGAAGAATGTGCTCCAGCGTTTGTGATTCACACAAAGGCCCCAAGTGGAATGCAAAGCCCACTTTGTTCTTGCTCTATAGGGCAGGTGAGCCAGGTAAAGGGTGTTCAAGTTGTAAGCATTCCTACTTTTTCTCCTATTGTCTCTAGACAGTAAGCACACTCACCACTCCTGTTACCTTCTCTCACTGTCTCCAAAATCCTCTTTTGA
The DNA here is from genome assembly GCF_003031525.2 of Neophocaena asiaeorientalis asiaeorientalis. Lineage (NCBI taxonomy): Eukaryota > Metazoa > Chordata > Mammalia > Artiodactyla > Phocoenidae > Neophocaena > Neophocaena asiaeorientalis. Next base: position 1,076,222 of record NW_020171993.1, read on the forward strand.
AATTTAAACGAGTTACTTGGAAGATAAATGAGTCCCCCATGAACACTTCTTTTTCTTGGCGGGGGTGGGGGGGCGCACATTGCAAAATGGGGGAACTCAGTTCCCCCACCAGGGATGAAACCCGTGTCCCCTGCATTGGGAGTGTGGAGTCTTAACCATTGGACCACCAGGGAAGTCCCCAACCCTTCTTTCTAAGATTGTTTCCACATCTACAAATTCCGGACCACTGCAGCCTGAACACTTCCAAACTCCACTGACCCTCCCCTTCCCTTCCCATGCCATCTGCTCCATGGTATTTGGATGGCTCTCACTCCACATACAACTATTCCATAAGCCTCATGGGGGCACGTACAGGACATTCTTTTCCAGTATATCCCGTAATGCATCCTCATAGCCAGTGCAGATTAAAGGTCTATTAATTTAATACGATTTAATTGCATGGCTGGGAAAAGAGAACAGAGGACTCATAAAAGGCCTGCCAATGTTGTTTTGTTTTGTTTTTCCTGTGAAACTCCTGGTTTAGTAACTCCCACTTTGTTCTGAAGAAAAAACACTTGGCTGTCTCCAGAGGTACTCCGTGTTGAGTGAACCAGTTTTCCGCTCAGGTGTAACAAATCTCATTGTTTCTGCACTTTCCCTGAAGAGCTAGGGCAAACCTGTTTCTAATTGCTGTGAAGATTCCTTCAGACAGAGGGCGCTCTTCCTGGAACTAATACTCACTGATCTCATCTAACCTACTTGGCAGCCCATCCAGCAGGCTCTGACACACTTTCAGGGCGCTCTTCCTGGAACTCATTAATACTCACTGATCTCATCAAACCTACTTGGCAGCCCATCCAGCAGGCTCTGACACACTTTCCACGTGCCCAGTGACTTAGTGACCTCTGCAGGTATCCAACACCAAAATTTGTACCAGGTCCCAGTTTCCTCAGACACTTTCACCCTCACAACTCCATCCAGGCTCATAGAAACTACCAGCTCACCTGCAGAGCAATGATTTAAGCACAGTTTGGGGTGACCTCCTTTAGGGCTCAAACGTACACACATTAATGAGAATACCTAATGGTAATGGAATATTGCTAGGTTGTCAAGGTTTTATCCAAGGTCTCAGCCTCTGGGTAGACATGGAGGAGAATTTTTATCATTAACACTTGGAAGAATTAGATCCTCCACTAAGAGCATGAAAAAACAAAAATCCAAGAGCTTATAGCATACAGCCAATGACAGGAAGCAGACAGAATAGTACCAGATTCAGAGGATGGAGGGGGCTCAATGCTGGCCTTTGGAGGATAGGTAGAATTCTGTGCTCAGAAGGGAAAGCAAGAAGCCAGTCAAAGTGAATAGGATGGCCAGGAAATAACAGAATGAGGATCAGATAAAATATGCCTTGTAGCTGGAGAAAAAGTAGGAGACGTGGCTGAAAATGCAGGTTAGGCCCAGATTATGGAGCACATTGAGAATCAGGCTGCAAAGTTTGAAATTTAATGACACAGAGCTCTCAAAAACTTAGCTATCAACAGTAGAACGGACTTCCAATGCAATGTCCCTACATCGTTACAGGTATGTCAGCTAACACTAGATCTGTTAGAGGCGAGCAATTGGAGTTTTTCTGCCCTGTGTTACGAAACGCAGGACTGGATGATCCAACAGAGACAGTGATACAGAGGAGTTTAGAATGTGGATGGAGTCAAAGACCTGGACCTGAGAGGAGCTGCCTCTTACTGCTTTTGTCACCTTGTGATTATCATCACGAGCCTCATTTCATCAACTGTAAAATAAGCAGAATATTACCTGCCTCACAGGGTGACTGGACATTCAAATTACATGCAATGTGGGAATCTACTTTGTAAAAGTATAATACATTATAGTTAGTATTAACGAATGTTAACCAACTCCATTCCAACTTTCAATTTCTTGGTTATATCCTGGAAGTGTTATGGTCCAGAAAAGTGTGTCATGCTGAAAATTGTGTTGTAATGAAAATGGAATATTTATAAGTCAAATAGGTTTGGAAAGAAGAGAAAGTAGAGATGGGGAGAGATTTCTTAATAGCCTAGGATGCAGTCATGGGGTGGGGAAAGCCTGAACTAAGATGGGAGCAGTGGAGAAGAGAGGGTGTGGGATAGTAATTTAAAAAAAATTGTGATGGAAGAATTTTTAAGAAGAATGTTTAGGAATTAAATGTGACTCTGAATTACAGGAGAAAGAGCTTATTTGAAACATCTCAGATCCAGTACATCCAGAATAAGAGAAAAATCGTCTAGCGCTTCCGTATACAATACAGTAGCCACTGGCCACATGTGGCTGTTGAGCATTTGAAATGCAGCTCATCCAAACTGAAGCGTCCTGTAAGTGTAAATGACACACCAGATTTCAAAGATCTAATGTGAAAAAAAGAATGTCAAGTATCTCAGTAATTTTTATATTGCTTACATGTTGAAATGACATTATTTGGGGTACGTTGAGTTAAATGAAAATATTTTTAAGTTAATTTCACCTGTCTCACTTTAATTTTTTCAGTAGCCACATTAAAAAGTAAGATAACGATGTGGCTTGTATTATATTTCTACTGAACTGCACTGGTCCCACGTATAATTCTCAGTAGAAACTCACTGGAGCTTTTCCCATCTCGACATTTCAGAGTTCTCTCCCGGGCTACTTGAATCAGCAGAACCTGGGAGAGACTTTTTTTTTTTTAAGAAGCTCCCAATGATCACGAGGACCACATAATTTCTGCTTTAGAACATTCAACGTGTGTTAAGCTTTATTTTAGTTTATATAATCATCACCGGAGGAACTCTTTAAGAGACAGATTCTAGCCCCAGATATTTTGATGAGTTAGATCTAGACTTCTGGTTTGAAGTCCCTAGGAACCTGCATTCATCATGTGAGCCAACTACCACGTTTGGAGAAATGCCACTCTTGGGAGGAAAGTGCTGTGTTACCAAATAGGCAGATTAGGAATAACTACCCAGCAGTGTACCAGCAGAATGGGGGCAAAAGTGGGGAGGGGAGGATGAGGATAAAAATCAAAGATGTATTTTTGACATTCAAAAAAATTATCAAAATAGTCTGATAGGAAATCTTTTTTTTTTTTTTTTTTTTTTTCCAGTACACAGGCCTCTCACTGCTGTGGCCTCTCCTGTTGCAGAGCACAGGCTCCGGCCACGCAGGCTCAGCGGCCACGGCTCACAGGCCCAGCCGCTCCGAGGCATGTGGGACCCTCCCGGACCAGGGCACGAACCCATGTCCCCAGCATCAGCAGGCTGACTCTCAACCACTGCGCCACCAGGGAAGCCCTGATAGGAAATCTTAACTGTTTATCTTGCTTAACTTTCTTGCATTTTGGTTTAGAATTTTCCTCCATCATTACAACTTACACGACAGGGGTGGGTACTATCATCTTTTCAGAGCTTGGGGACTCTAAAAACCTCATTCTGGCCTTAGGTAAGAATACAATTATTACCCCCAAACATGGAGGCTGCTCCATCTTCCTCTGGAATGAGAAGGTTTTGCACACACACCAACCTTTTGGTTCATTAATCTTGAAGGCAGAAAGTCTTACCTTTTTGTCTCGATGTACTGCTTTTTGGCAAGTCATATTTTCCTTGTTAAAGGGGAAAAACAAACTACTATATTCAGAGGAAGATGGATCTTCTAGTAGGAAATAGCGTCTGGCAGAAGGCCTTCGGCTCATTAAATACCCTAGTTAGGTTTCCCTTGCAGGCCCTCCAGGGCTGGCTGGTCAAGAGCACAGCACAAGAATCAATACCTCTGGCAACCAATTTCCTGTCTACAGAAAGTAGCTGTTCAAAGACTGATTCTACTGCTAATTAAAAGCCCGCCCACCTTGAACTCCTGGGAGCCCAGGTCCAGGCCCATATGCACCATCTCTGCATTCTCAGAACATGTAAATCACACCATGAGCTGGAGCCCCCTTTTATTATATTTTAAAACAGATTTCCCAAGTGCTCAGAAATCTTATCTCTGATATGCTTCACTTCTTCTAACTTGCAAATTTCTTGCCCTTACTGAAAGAATTGTTTTGAGCCAATTCAGAATCCTAAGATTTAATCAAATTCCTACACCACTTAGTTTAGCAGATTAGTAAGAAGCTGACAGTGATCAACAGGCAGTGACCACCATGGTAAGTGGTCCCTGGAAGATGGCACTGCCCTTTTCACGCCTGGGAGATTTGATGGGCTAACTAGTAAGCAGTAGGTGATCCCCTTTTTCCATCTTTCTGTCCTTCTCTAGAAGTCAGGGTGGCATAGCTGGATACCCCATACTTCCAGAAGTGCTTTGCTTTGTGCTTGTCAAACATATGGCTGAGGTCTGACCATCTTGAAATAGGAAATTTTGAAAATTTACCTTGAAAAAGGAAACTAACCCAGCCACACAGGAATCAAGACTATGACCTCAGCATCTCCAACTCCAGGCTCTTATAACTTCAACCAGCCAGCCACTCAGCGGGCAGAGCACCCCCCTGGCTCCGTGTGAAGGCATCTCATGGGAAACACGGGCTGTTAGTGCCAAAAGGTACAGAAGCAACTGTCAGACCCTACACTTCTCTGCAGGTAAAGGACTAAAGCCTGGAGGAGTTCAAGGACCTGGAAAAGGGGATGTAACTAGTTAATGGCAGAGGCAGGACCAATGCCCAAGTTGCAGCTCCTAGGTTTTAAACTCTTACTAATTATGGAAGTAATTAAGAATGATATGTGATATGACTTCAGCAAAAATTAAAATATTATAAATACATGTAAAGAGCCTTCTGATATCACACACATGCAAAAATAGTTTTAAAATTCACAAAATTAATTACAGTTTTCCTATGGAATAAGCTGTATAACAGCAACTACAATTTATTGAATATTTACCTCACGTAAAGCACTGTGGTAAGAATATGGACATTGTTAACCCCATTTTAGAAATCAAGGCTGAGGAAAAACTGAATAACTGTATAACTGAGTAACTGAACACGGGTAAGTCACTAAAGAGTTCATTAACTAGTAGGAGGCAGAGTCTGAATCTAGGTCACTCTGTGTTCAAAGTGGACCCTCTTAGTCACAATGCTATACCTCCTCTTTGAACCACATCACCCTCCATGGATGGCTGGATTTCTTTAGGGTTCCGCAGCAAGCTCAGGTTCCTGCCAAAAGTAGATCCCCTATCCTTGTGACCCACCTCCAATCCCCCCCAACACACACACACCCACACACTGCTGCCCAACTTCAGATCTCCGGGATTCATTATCAGTTTACCACGGAAAGGGTCTACACACCTTCTAACCAGGGTCAGCAACGCCCTTTCCTAAAGGTCACCTGATGGCTAGATTGTCCTCATTGGAGAGCACTTTCCTATAGACTTCAAGTGTAGATACCTAGGATGTCTTCAGGGGAAGGAAGCAGGAAGCAGAGTGACATACTGGAGGACAGGACAAACGTACCACCTCCCTCACAACTCTGCACAAACAAGTCCAGCTTTGAAGACAAGGGAAAAAAGCAGTTTCCTCAAGCCCCAAGTTCTCCTCTCTTGAGGAATCTCACCTTCATACCCTAACCTCTCCTCATCCTCCTCTCAAGTCCTAGAGTCTGACCCCCTTCTCTTAGCGGATGACCTAGCTGAAGACCACTCACGACTGTAAAGTTTATCATCCCAACAAGGACACTTTGATAAGTGTAAGGGAGCATTATTAATAAATATGTTGGGACATTCAGACATAAGACAAACTGTCCTCGGCCACCTCGATGAATAGTCACCTTGTAATATCTCCCTGTTGCCTTCTAGGCAAGACAAAATTTTAATGGGCAGGGGAGGAAAACAGTCCATCTGCAGGGACAGCACTTTCCCAGTGGGGGCTCTTGTCCAGAGTGTCCACGCCCACGGCATCTCCCCAGGTGGCCACCATCCCTGACAGGTAGAACCTACAAGGGCAACAATTGGCAAAACTGGTTGGCTCGTCTTAATTCAGATTTCTTTCCTTCTTCCGACATCTAATTTCTTCAGAAGGGGGTGCTGGTTGAGGATAGCGTGTATGGAGATGAATTTCTTAGCAAACTAAGGCATCAAAGAGAAAATGTGCGACACTTGTGAGCCTTCAAACTTGGCTGAGACTCACTCCGGAGGGGAGCAAAAGCAATGGTTTGCTGCCCCCTGCTGGTGAAGATGAGTCTCTACCAAGGAGAGGACAGCAGCTGGGCTCAAGGCATTTGAGCGTTTCACGACCTCTTCAGGAACCCAGACGCTTCAACTTATACCAGTACTGAACCACAGAACTACCAGTTCAAGCATTCATTCAACAAGCACTTACTGTGAACCAGCTGCACCCTAAGCCATTGGGGAGACAGTAGGATGATTAAGATAAGACTCTTGCCCTTGGTTTGATTGGTTTAAATCTATTTCACGAGAGGACAGATGACAGAGATATCGTGTAATACACCTTTGTATCTTACACACACACACACAAGAGCCTATCCCTTGATATGTTGAAATGCTTAGGAGTTTCCCAAGGACGATGCATGTTCTAGTAATTTCTCTCAGTTCATTTTGATTAGGAAATAATGAATGTGCCACACAGAAACTAATCCTAGGGGTTACCTTTATTCCTACTTCACGCTTCTACTTTCCTTATGACCTCTACCTTTTGTTCTATTACCATAATACATAGGTACCCAACTGTCTCAGATTAAGATGGGGAAGTAATCTTGTAAAATTATTTCTAAAGTGTAATATTAAATCCTTTCCAAGTATGTTAGCAGTAAAGGGCTTGGAGTAGGAGGGAGAAGCAGGAAAAGCAGAACAGGGCAGGCATAATACTTATTAACTGGTTAAAGAGCAAAATGCCATGAGATTTCAAATAGGTTTTGGGTTTTGCTTTGTTTCTGTTTTGTTACCTTAACTGCTGATTTGGGGCTGAATTGAGAGGGTTTCCCAAAGTGGATTGTATAGATCATCACTATAGTCTTTAAGGCATGAACTTCAACTTGACTGCCTAGGAATTATGTAGCCTTAGGCAAATTACTTAACTTTCTGTGTCTGTTTCATTGCTTCTAAAATAATGGTAACAATATAACCTACCTCAGAGGTGAGGACACTTTGAAAGTGCAAGGGGGAAGTACTAATAATTATTGTTATTTTTCTGATGGAAATAATCAGAGTATTAGAGGAATTAAAATATGTCAAGCAGTTAGAACAATGTCTGGAACATAGTAAACACAAATTGTTTGTGCTTGTACATGTCTGTATTTTTTGTGTATGTCCCTTAGGCCCATTCTGTCAGGTACCTACAATCAGGGAATGAACCAAAATTTCTATTGAGAGTTCAGTGACTTCTTCATATTAACCAATGGTCAAGTGGATGCTGGAATCTGCAGTACAGGCATTACAGCACAGTCTGTAGCCTAGAATAACCTCCACACCATTGTTTACCACTTGCCTCTTAAGAGATCTCTATCTTGAGAGTTTGTGAATCACAAGCAGAGGATACATGAACTGGTTAAGCAGCAAAACCCCATGAAGTGGCAACTGGGTCATTTCAACCGCTGATGTCAGTTAGGGAAACCGATAGAGCGAAAAAGAAATAAACTCGTGTCAGGCTTTCAGCAGCGGGAGAGATCATTTTAGATGTACTCTGGCTGAAAGTCATTCCCTTCTCCTCCAAAAACAACAGCTTATAAAGCCTTTCCACCTCTGCAGCATACATATTTTGTCAGCAGTAGCTACAATAAGCATTTTATAGAGTCAGAGAGGAGCTGCCTTGAAATCCCCAGCTTTATGTCCCAATACAGAGAAAGACGTTGGTAAAAACTCAATTTAAAGTTTAAGCTTTGAACAATTGCAGACAGCGAAACTGAGGATGCTCTAGAATTGGTAAACTGATCCTGGCAGTTGAATGTGAGCGATCTCAGACCAGAAGGCAAAGCAGAAGAGAATCAGAGTAGGAACACATTGGCCCTGACAAAGGAAGGAGATGCACAGAGAACCAGGAATGAGACATTTCCTCTGGGTGAAGCCTCTTCCCAGATTTTAGTGAGGAAGGAACATATTGTAGATGTAGTTATAGCTGTGTGTTATTTATAATGTGTTTTCTGGGTGTATTTAAACGTGTTTAGGAAAATGAACATAAGTCTTTCCAAGGTCTCTTTCCATTTCATCACTTATGTGGTCTTCATAAAATCCCAAGTTTAAAATAATACCTTTAAATTTAAAAAGATGCCTAAAACAAGTCCATTCCTGCTTGGGTATGTGCTACATTACACTTGTCTTTCATTGGCTATGTTCTTATGCCCCAAATGCAATTCTTAAGTCATCAGACTGACAAACAAACCTCAGTGACCCAGTAGGAAACAATAGATTTCTTACCCAGTGAGTGTCATAGAAACTGGTCATCAACATGACATGAAAACAAGTAAAAATTAGTGCCTAAAGAACATCAACTCCTTAGCTTCAGACTCTACATTAATGACTTGACAATTTGTCCCAACGTTGTTTTTTTATACCAAATAAAGGAATAAACCCCTTCTCAGTTCACTTGAAGGTTGACAAATTCCCAATTCTACTGAGGTTACCCACATAATAATTCTCAGAATCACCTACCACTTTATTACCTTCACCCTGAATCCTAATATATTTTTATGTTAAATTTTATATTAGAATATTTAGCATGGCCCTAGCAATGTTTCTAATGAAGGCAGTTACTGGAAATGGAGGGAAATGCCCAACTCTGAGTCCTCATTTTCATCATAAAGAAGAGCTGATGTGGCATTTCGAGAACAGGTCACCCTGCTTCATGTTCACTTAAAATAATGCAGGAAACAGAAAAATCAGCTATTGATTTAGACTGAGCAAGAATTTCCAATTTGAGCGTGTGAGGTCGAAAGCATCCGCTAATGAATTGCTCAATCAAACTTAACCGGTGCATCCTCTTGACCTGTGACAGAACTGAGGAAATCTCAGGCTAGTGCTTCTTTCCTGACCTGAATAGACTCTAGTTAGTCACCTGAATAACTGTCCTGCACATCAGAGATGGACCGCTCAGAACCTGCCCTTCGGCACCTACACATCAGAGCCGAGACGCCACATGTCACGATGCGGTGGTTTGAGGTTAAGACAAAGGGAGACTCGGACTCTCTGATCCAACGTTGTCTCTCTCAGAGAACACAGAATAAAGATGCTGAGGGGAAAAAAATATTTCAGTGGAAGAAAACGAAAAGCTTTACTAACCTTTCTCTCCATCTCATTAATTAGCATAGCCACTAACTCATCATCTCCTGGCAGAATACCAACTGTGCTGCCGCATGGATTGTGAGAGGGATGTAATTCCATTAGGTCTCTGGAGTTTTCCTCTTTTAAATTCCACTTTTTAAAGATTCTTTCCGATGTCCTGTTCTTTCTCAGCTCCCAGTTATTGCCTCTTCTTTACAGAAAAATTTCTAATGTAGGGGTAATCTAATCACACGAGGAACTAGAAAAGGGGTGTGGTACTGACTCCTCCTAATGGGTATGTGCTTAAGGAAGAAGGTAGAAGGAAGAAAAGAGGCAAACAGCTACTAAAGGCCTGATAGAGCCTAAAAGTGGAAGAATATATTCAGTAAAATATTTAAAGAGTCACTAGAAAGAAAGAAATGTTCTGAAATGTCTTTAACAGTTGGCGGTAAATGATTTCTACAAAGAGATGGCATTTATAAGTTCACAGTGACACTCAGTCCACCAAATGACAAGTCATTGATGAGAGTTAAACTAGCTGTTTGGCATCTTGTACCTGATGCATATGAGCTACCAGAGAAAAGAGATTCCTATTCCAATCCAGAGAAGCAAGTATCAGAAGGCTGCAAGCAGTCCTTCCTGGGATAAAGAACGAAGTTTTTGATGGCACACCCATTTTTGTGCACTAATAACTAAGACACTTTTACACTTTTATCCCCTGAGACGGCTATTTTTGCCTAAATATCCCTTCAGTCCTAGCATTCTCTGAGCTTTGACCTATTCTTGCATTTACTCATTTAGCCAACAGTTGGGTAGGATACTCTACAAAATGCTAGAAAGGATTAAAAGATCCAGAACACACCCTGAAGTGTCTCATAATCTAATATAAAGCTCTACAAATAATTCCGTTTTAGAAAGGCAATCATTCCTATCATATACATATATAAACACACACATATATACGCAATCATTCCTATCATATACATATATAAACACACACATATATACGCAATCATTCCTATCATATACATATATAAACACACACATATATACGCAATCATTCCTATCATATACATATATAAACACACACATATATACACAATATACGTACACACAGAGGGAGGAGGAGAGAGGGGACGAACAAATGCACTAAGAGCATAGACCAGAGTCTCTGTCAGCCTAGGAAATTCAGGACGTGTCACAGAAATGCGAAGGAATGTTTGAACCAAAACTTAAAGGGTGGGAAGATTTTGTCAGGTCAGCAATGGAGGGGACAAGGCAAGCCACATTCAGCTAAAGGAATACCATGTGCAAAGCTCCAAAGACAAGATAGCAGAGCTGTTCAGGGAACTAAAATCCTGTAACTACCCTCAACATTTTCCTATTTCCTCTTTGGTTGGCTCTTGATGGACAACAATCAGCTTCATAGAACGATCCAAATGCATTCACCTCATGTAAGAGTAAAAGCACTGGCTCTTTTCATGACCATGATCAGTGGTGGCTGATAGATGAATTCAGTAAGCTTACGTGGTGAAGGACAGTGGCCCTCAAGACTAGCCACTGGAAGGGGACACGGGGCAGAGGTTAGGAATGTGGGCTTTGGAATCAAGATACCTGTGAGCATTATGCAGGATAATGACACTAGGAGGTATTTAGCACAAGGTCTGGCACAAAATCAGTGCAACTGTTGAAACTTTTACAGCTGATGAACAAGAACTGGTGGAATGATATGCACTGGCTAACTTTGAGGAGAAACAGAAACTAAGGACAGTGAAATAGGGTGGCTGTTGCCAGCTGTTGATACTCTGGATGAAGACAACAAAAAGCTGAGATGGACAAATTGGCAGTTAAAAGCTAAGTTTAAGGGCTTCCCTGGTGGTGCAGTGGTTGAGAGTTCGCCTGCCGATGCAGGGGACACGGGTTCAAAGTGGTTCTTATCTCCTCAGCAGGAGAGAAGAAAAAGCTATGGACCTCACCTAGGAACAGTCAAGTTTCATAGAATAAACTCCCAACTAAGGCAGATCAGCTGTGCCACAGTCAGGACCCTGATTTCAAAGAAATGAGATGCTGACTCATGGGATGAGGACATTATGCTGATGGGCTCAAAAATCTTGAATCACTGCTGTAAACTCTCCAAGCCTGCAAAAGTGGCCCAGTCCTCCCAGTGAAGGTTTAGCCCTCTTCTTTTGCTTAAAAGTCACGCAGAGGTCTCACCCATGCCAAAACATATGTGCAGCTCAGAATCTGGCCCCACTCTCCCTCCTGCCCACTTGACCAATAACTCTAGTAAAATCACAACGTAACTCAGTTGGAGACATACTAGAAGGAGGGAGGCAACACCCCAGAGTAACTGCCTGGTTCAGTAGCCAGAAAAAGTATAAATAGCACTGGATTCTGAGTGTGCTGGACCAAGATGGGTAAAACATAAATGGGAATCAAAGTACTGATATTGGAGTAATCCTTCAGATACAACAATTAATCTGACAAGAACCCTTGGAAATAATGCAAACACAGCTAGGATGGCCTCTAGAAGCATGAGAAAGGTAATGGCTCAAACTAAGTGAGATAGAAATAGCAGCATTACTGTGCCAGACAATGGAGAAGGGATTAAAAGATGCAGAGAAGTGGTTATGTCCACATGGACGTACTACGTAAGACCAGAAAATGCGCCAGACCACATTGTTTCACAGGAGAGCTAGAGGGTATACCATTTACCAAAGCAACAAGGAATGACTGGTGAGAGGGGCAAGGACATCACTAGAAGTTTGGTGGTAGCTCCCCCACGAAGGCCAGGAGATGCAGAGGTGGGCTCACATCTGATAACAATGAGCCCGCTAGCTCTCAGAAGCAAGCAAGCCCCTATGTCAGCACTTAAGCAATAGAAGCCAGGTGGATGCAAGTATTGTGATGAGTGGTAAGGTCAACGTGGCAGTGCACGGAGGGCTGACCAGCTGAGGGATATGAAGATCCTTAATAGAGAGGCGTTTCGTTAGGGGTGAACTAGATGGGCAGTCAACAAGGGTGCTTTTCAATCTGTATAATTAAAAGAAATCCAAGATGGCTAATCAGGAATCTGAAGGCAGTCACCCCAATACAATATCATGATTCCTTTATCAGTTTCTAAATCTGAGCCAGGTTTCAGAATCAGAACCCACCGATTGAAGGAGATGCTGGGTCTCCAGGAGGAAGAACCCAGCAACACCGTGGCAGGTATCAAGAAATGATTCCCCCGATCTTTTCCCAGAGACACAGACAATGGACTCAGGGAACTGTACACTTGAGAAAGCGAAATCCAAACATTTTAAGGACTTTTGACAAAGGGTCTGAGTTGACAGTGACACTTGGATACTCAGAGAGTCTGCATCCAGTGACTGGTCAACACAGTTAAAACACGACCAGGCCTCTTACCAGAAACTCAGGGGGATTCTGGAGGGTCATCCAGGCCCAGAGCTCCCCATGTGTTTGGCTGAGGCCTTCTTTGGGACTACTTTGCAATTCATCTCTTTCTGCCCAATTCTTCCTCCTTCTCTTCCACCTGTGGGTATTGATTGCAAAAACACTTCACACTGAATCCTGCAAGCTAGTCCCCGCTTCTTTCTGTTTGTTCTCTGGACTGTGTCATCTAAGCCCCTTTTGCCCACTGGCTTCTCAAGGGAAAATAACAGGAGATTGACAGGTGGGAGAAGAAAGCAAAGCCTCCCTCACGGTCTTGCCACAGGTTGGGTCATGACTGCAATCCTCTACTGAAGACCTTAGCTCCAGAGGGTGGCCTTCTCCTATGTCTAGAGCTACAGCTCTCCCCAGTTTCCCCTAATTGTCCCCCACATCCTCACTTATACCTTTGGATCTAGGAGTATAAATGACTCTATTGCTAGCCCTGGGAGCTTCATTTAACTTTTTTGAGGGGTTTCCCTTAATCCTGATCACACCTTTGTAAAGGGCATACTTAATAAACTCTGCTAAATACCCTACTTGACTATGCAATGCTTCCTGCTGTCCCCTCAAAAATACAGACCAGCTAGAGCCTACTGTTCAGGAGATTAGAAATCAAGCAGATCTGGATTCAAATGTCTAGACGCATGACCTGAAACAAGTGATTTTACCTCTTCTATGAGCCTTAGTTTCCTTATCTAGTACCGGAGAGCAATGATACCTGCCTATAAGATGCATTCAGCTCTAAGAAACAGAAAATCTGAACCAAATTGACCAGAATTATCATCATGTTTACCTGGTATAGCAGGAAATTCAGAGGTCATGTGGACTGAGTGAAGTACAACCAGAGCTCCAGCACCATTTCTCTGCAATTCTCTTGCTTTAGCTTTGCCCTCCTTTGTGTGTAGGTTTTGTCTTGCAGCCAACACCCTTCACTATTGAAAGAAGATCACGAGCAGCAACGATGGCAACATGATTTCTGGTTCCCTTCCAGTAGAAGAGAGTGAACAGCTTTCACCTGAACCATGAAATAAAGCCTTTCCTTCATTCTGATTGGATCAACTTAGTTTGTTTTGCCCTACCCTTTCCCAGTGAAAATTGCTCTGATTGGCCAAGGCCTAGATACTGAACCAATCACTGGCAAGGAGAATGATATTACCATGATTCATTTAATATAATTAGGATCCATTCCCTTGAGTTGGCGTTTCATAGGCTGCCTGGAAGAAAAAGAGGTGTCTTTTGGGTGAGGGGCTCAGTTAAACACTGTCTTGTGGCAAGCAGGCTTGGGCTGGCATAGCTGTATGCAGGGTACAGCTGTGCTCTAAGGAAAGACTATCATTCTGTGTCATTCTCCCTTTCTCTGATCTAAAACAATTGAATTTGGTCATCAACTTGTCTGAGTTGAGCCAAGTCCTTGTGATTTGTCCTCTTTTCTATACGTATGCTAAAATACATACAATTTTAAAAACTCAACTTCACATTCTCCATCAACTACCACCCATCTTTCACGTGCTGTTCTAAGCCAAGCTTATCATCTTCCACTCATTCCTTAAGCCACACTCATCGGGCTACTTGCCCCGTGATTCCCTCATAATCGGTCCAGCTACCATCACCAATGACATTCATGCTGTGAAGCCAATGGATTTCTTTCACTCCTAGTTTTATACGACTTCTGGGAAGCAGTCCATCCATTTCACCTCTCCCTTGTTTGGCTTCTACAACTCCATACTTTTCCAGTGTTCCTGCCACAACTCTTGTCATTCCTTAGATCCTTTCCTTACCCTCCTCTACAAAACTACTAAATGTTGCAGATATATTCTAGTAGTTCTCAAACTCTAGCATGAATCAGAATCACCTGGGAGTTTTGTTAAAACACTGAGTTCTGGGCTCCACCCCCAGAGTTTCTGATTCACTAGGTCTGAAATGGAGCCCAAGAATTTGCATTTCTAATAAGTTCCCAGGTGATGCTACTGCTCTAGGAATCATACTTGAGGATCACTATCCTACCCGACTCTCTTCTGGACTCCAGACCTGGATACGTCCCAGGCATTGCAGACGCTACTTGTCTAAAGCTGATGTCATAATCTAGTGCCCACATCTGTTTCTCTTCCAGGTATCTATGACTTAATCAACTCAACTACTTGCTGAAGCCTGATGCTGGGATGATTACTCGATTCCTTGATTACTCCCTTCTCCTCATTCCCCATATAATCAATTACTAACCCCTGAGTCATCCACCTCTTACATATCTCTCAAATCCATCACCTTTATCCCCACCACCACCAAAACCTTTTGCCTGGAAGATTGCATAGCTTCCCACCTAGTCTCCTATTATTCATACACTGAGCTATTCTCCACAAAGCTGCCAATGATCTTCTCTAAACCTAATTTGATCCCATTATTTTCTTATTGTTTTCTTATTTTAAACCTTCACATAGCTCTCGGATAAATTGAAAAGTCCATAGTATGGCCGACAGGCGGCAGGGATTCCCCCCGCCCCCCGTCCCGCCCCCCGCCAGTCACATCTCATGTCATTCTCCACCGGGCACCAGCCATCCTGGACCCACTCTCAGTTCCCTCCCTCCTGGGGTCCTGTGCCCTGCCTTTCTCCATGCCTGGCTCCCTCACCCTGTTCTTTCACCAAACTAACTCCTAGTCTCTCTTGGCTTCCCAAACTAGATTGTTTTAACTTCTGTAAGAATTTATTTGTAAATCTTGTAAGAAAATTGTCCTTTATTAAATTTTTCCAAAATATCATTAGTAATCAAGGGGCATTTCATTTACTACAGAGCTCTGAAAAGCAGAATCCATGTGTGTCTCGTTTTTGTGAACCCCAAAAGTAGTTAGCACTCACTAAATGTTTTTGAAGGAAGAATGCATGAATGTGTTTGGGAGCACAAAGGAGGTAGCTAACTATCTCTGGATCTAGAGGGACCAAGAGAAGCTGTGTAGAGGATGAGCTATTTGAGTTGAGCGGTCTTGAAAGATGCACAGTAATTTATTAGTTGATTGTCTCAGAGTGATTTTCCCCAAAGAGTAACAAGGTTCTTACCCATTTCTCCTATCTAAAGGATTAAAGAAGTCTCAGGCTATGCTGAAAGGTGGCCATCCATCCAGAAATTTTCATATTAAAATTCAATTTCTGCTCTGTTCATGTAGGAGAGAGGCTACCACAAAGAGAGAAGATTCACAGGGCACACCACCAATCCTGTCCTCAGAGAAGTGAAGATTCTCATACCTGCAGATCAGGAAGAACCCGGAGACAGAAGATGCCCTGGAGAGCTGTAGTTGGGCATAAGGAGGAAAAGTGAGATGGTGCACTGCCAGGTTGCCCTGAGCATAGAGAGGAAATGTGGTAGGGTTACATATTAAAACAACTTTGTGGATGGGAGCATATTTCCATCTTTTCAAGCTGCAGGATCTACATCCTCATTGTACCCGTGTAAATATTTACCCCCTTCCCCAGAGGCATGTCACAAAGAGCTAATGCCAAGATAGCATTTGTGGAGTCTTGGCCTTAAATAAATGCTTTAGAGACAAAGTTTATGTGACCACTTCCCCACTGTTGTCTCTCTTCTGTTTTAGCCGATCCACATACAATTGCGAAAACTGTCCTTATCCCTTCTGTGTAGTGACAGAGCAGGATTTTAACATGATGAAACATTGCCATCTACAGGAGAAGAGCATGCACTGCAGCATGTCGCCCGAAAGAGAATCTGACCACAGAATCCTAGAATCACAATACATAACCCTGCAAAGAGCAAAGTGGCCATATGGAGTAACGTGAAAAGCCTTGTCTCTTGGATCCCCTTTAAGGTGGAAAAGGCCCCTTTCAGGAATTTATTCAAAGGAACTTATTCACAAGCTGAGGGCAAAAAACCACCAGAGGGCTTCCCTGGTGGCGCAGTGGTTGAGAGTCCGCCTGCCGATGCAGGGGACACGGGTTCGTGTCCCGGTCCGGGAAGATCCCACATGCGCAGAGCGGCTGGGCCCGTGAGCCATGGCCGCTGAGCCTGCGCGTCCGGAGCCTGTGCTCCGCAACGGGAGAGGCCACAACAGTGAGAGGCCCATGTACCGCAAAAAAAAAAAAAAAAAAAAAACCACCAGAAATCATTAGAGACCTTACAGGCCTGTAAACTCTAAAGTTTGTGAAATGATCTTAAAAACTAATCAATGGTTGCATGCAAAGATTTATACATTTCTTATCAGAGAGATATTTTTGACACCAAAAGAACTGAAGGAATAGCAATGTCCAACAATAGAGGTTTTTTCAAATTGTGGAACACTTTAGAATCACTAAAAATAATATTATGAAAAATATTGAATGACTTTAAAACATTTTTATAAAATATAGTGTATGTATATGCAAGTGTGTGTGTATGTGTAAAAGTAAGGTTTAAATAAAAAACGGGGGCTTCCCTGGTGGTGCAGTGGTTGAGAGTCCACATGCCGATGCAGGGGACACGGGTTCGTGCCCCGGTCCGGGAAGATCCCACGTGCCGCGGAGCGGCTGGGCCCGTGAGCCATGGCCACTGAGCCTGCACGTCCGGAGCCTGTGCTCCACAACGGGAGAGGCCACAACAGTGAGAGGCCCGCATACCGCAAAAAAAAACAATAAAAAACGGTATGTCCAGTATTATCCTACCCTTGGGAGGGAAGGAAAGAGAAAGAGAAGGAGAGAGAAAGAGAAGGAGGAAGAGAATGATCTATATGAAAATTCCAAGAGTGGTTATCTCTGAATGGTGAATTAAAAGTGATTTTTATTAAATTCTTTTTCCTTACCTATATTTTTCAGGTTTTCTACAATAAACATCAATGTTTTCACTGAGTTGTTTATGTTTTTCTAATGGAAAAAAGGATTAATCTGACAAAGTGTTTATGAGCACAAACAAGTTCCCTGCAACTCTGAGCTCCTATCTAGACTCAAAATGATACTACAGGGGAAAGAATTCAATCTCAGTCATCAGTGGGAACACACACACACACACACAGTTGTACCAAAGTAATTCTGGGTCTGCATAGTGACAAGACGCAGGGATGCCCACTCTGGTTACAGCAGAGATGAGCACTGTCTCAGCCTGCGTAACCTCTTCAGATCCAGCTGTTTCAGGATGTGGAAACATCTGGCATAGACAGAGCTCCCCATGGCTGCAGTCCTGGCTCCCACCTTTACCCAAGCAGTGCACACCTGCCTGCTCTTTTCTGGTTACATAGACCTTTATTTGCCTTCCAAGTCTGAGGGAAATCTCCGCTCTCCACAGTTTTCTGAAAACTTGTTCACTATTTTATCCTAATTGAATATCTGGAATGGAGATATTTTTTCCCCCTATACTTATATACCAGGTATATCGGCCAGTCACTGTACAAACGAAGCTTTGTGCTTGGTGACTCCTGAGACGTGATCCTTACATGTAACGGGGCAGCCATTCCAACTGGGAAGGAGCTGGCTCATGAGGAAGAGCCCAGGTCCCTCCCAGCACTATGGTAACATTGTCAGTGCCAGCAGGGGAACATCAAAGAGACCGATAAGATGGCCTACGAAGATAAAGGGATCGCTTAGATTATATCAGGCTTCGAATTCTGGAGGAAAATGTACAAATTTGCCTAAATTCTTTTTCCTTTTGTTCCTATCATTGGTGCTTGTTGCCCTTTTTGATGATGCCATTATAATTTTTAACACCATATTCGGTGACGTTGCATATTCCCTTTTTGTTAGAAAGGTTGCTAGTCTTCTTTTTGTTGACTTTGGAATTATCTAACTTCCCATACTCACCATATAGGCTCTATGGAGTCTTAACATTTGCTTTGTCCACGGGTGTTGCACGTAAGGAAGCTTACCTGCAGCTCTGAGCAGTGTCCGCAGCATCTACAATGCTGAAGGAGGCTGCCAAGTGCTCCTTGACTGTGATGTTATCCATGCCTAGAGCCCAGAAGAAAATAAAATCTCTCAGGGTTGGCTTCCCAAGTACAAACAGCGCCAAAGGAGGGAAATTTGCATTTATAGGATGCAACACAGATCAAGTTAGCAGTGGAGTAACCAGGTTGTACACGGGGAAATAAAAAGAGCCCTTTGTAAGACCTTTATACATTTTAATAATTCACAAAGATGATTTGAAAATGTCATAGATTCTACCACTGCCACAATTTCATACTTACCAAAAATAGCAGGGAATTAAATTCAGAGGTATTGATCAACTGGTCCCATTAATTCGTTCAACAGATATTTATTGAGTGCTTACCATGCACAAGCTTGTGGCTTGGCAATGAAGAACAAGACAGACATTTTCCCTAGGATCAGGGGTCTAATAGTTTCCTGGGGAAACTGATGTTTAGAATGCAGCGCTCTACGAGTTATCATATCCATGGTCTCCAGGCACACCACTTTGGTGTCCTGACTTTTTATCTGGTATCTATTCCACCTCACTTTCTGTCTGAGGGTAGGACATGTGACCTAAAGCCAACACTATCAGCTCATTTTGCTCCTCTCTGTTTAGGGATAGGTTCTGGATTGGGTTCATAATCCAGGGAAAGCCAATAAGAACTAATAAGGAACAATTCCCAAACTTTGGTTTGAGCTATCAGAGCGGAGGGTGCTCTTTTCCGGCTGGACTGTGGCAGCCACCTTACCACCACCAGGGGGAGATGTTGGCGAGCAGGGGCAGCACAGGGAAGCCTGCAGGGCAGCGACACCCATGTCTGAGAAGTTGTCTAAGCCCCCCACAGTTCCCCGCCCCCCCGCAAGCCAGCTATAATTCCAGCACTTGTGTATCATTTAAGCCAATATTTTCCATGTTTGGATTGTGTGAAAATATCCAAATGGATAGGTGAAGCTCAACATGCCATGGAGATTAACAGTCACCAGAAAAGGTTTCCCTGAAGTTTCTAGTAGTTCCCCAGACTGAGTAGGAGGGGGGAAATTGCTCCCAGAAGAGGGAACAGCAAACACAGGACTAAAGGCCAACAGAGCAGGGAGCCTGGGCTACCATTTGTCACCCAGTACACACTGCCTGCAACTGTTTCAACTATATATCTATTAGGAAATGAGCCTTGTGTGCATTCCTCACTTTCAAATGAAAAAAGAAATGCTTTGAAGCCCCTGAATAACCCCATCGTTCTTAATGAGAGTGAAAGTGTGAGAAGTCTGTAAAAGAAGGAAAACAAAAAAAGATACAAAAACATCAGAAGCAAGTCACAAAGAAAACTCATATATACCAGACTCCCACCGAAGGACTCCTTTCCCAGAATGAATGACAGACACACTCTCACCACACTTATGCATATGTATACATATTCCAGTGATGCTTCATGCTTTAATAGTGGTCACTTAGGGCTTCCCTGGTGGCGCAGTGGTTGAGAGTCCGCCTGCCGATGCAGGGGACACGGGTTCGTGCCCCGGTTGGGGAAGATCCCACATGCCGCGTAGCGGCTGGGCCCGTGAGCCATGGCCGCTGAGCCTGCGCGTCCGGAGCCTCTGCCCCACAGCGGGAGAGGCCACAACAGTGAGAGGCCCGTGTACCGAAAAAAAAAAAAAAAAATAGTTGTCACTTATTTTGCCATCTTTCAATGAAAGATAATAAAAATAGTACTACTAAGGTGTGGTGATACAAGCACTTTCAGATGCTACAATACAACCATTCTGAAAAATAATTTGAGAATACATATCAAGAGTCATAAATAATAACTTAATTTGACATAGTAATTCTGCTCCTAGAAATCTGTGATAAGAAAGTTGAAAAAGCTTTAGGTATGATATAGATACCATCACCATTTGTAATATCAAAAAATTAAAGTAACTTAAATATCCAACGAAAAGGTAACATTACTGAACCTCTAATTGAATAAATATTTTATACCAAAGGATGTTTATCAAAAGTTAATAAAACAGAAGAATACATTTTTCTACAATAAGTGAAAAGCTAAATAAAATTTGCATGTACAGCACAATCTTGATTCTGGGAAAACAAGGTACATTCATTTCAATCTTTTTGTTGATTCATCTTTTAATTTTTAGGAATAAGTGAGAAATGGATTAAATATATTTCCCAGTGAGACTAACCTTAGCTTTTCAGGTGTGACCAAAGTAGTCAGCTCAATTCTCCCCTCAGTTATCTGGATGTTCAATGTGGTCAGCTCCCTTAGGTGGGTTTTTTTTTTAGAAACTGTTTATTTTCCATCAACCTATTTCCATTTTAAGAGTTTGTGGAAGAACAGTTTAAGACCACTCAGTGGTTGTTCCTACCCACTTGGTGGCCTGAGCAGTGGGAG
Source organism: Neophocaena asiaeorientalis asiaeorientalis (assembly GCF_003031525.2). Lineage (NCBI taxonomy): Eukaryota > Metazoa > Chordata > Mammalia > Artiodactyla > Phocoenidae > Neophocaena > Neophocaena asiaeorientalis. The sequence continues at coordinate 1,097,123 of NW_020171993.1, forward strand.
CTGCAGACCAGTCTTCAGTGGCAGGTTGAGCACTCCAGTCTTCCGTGGGGGACTGCTGTATAGGCACAGAGGGCACCTGCACACCTTCGGACGAGTCCGCCACCTCAGGCTGAGCAGCAGTGAACTCAGGAGCTGGAGCGGTCCACTCACCCTGAAATTCCTCCTTGGTCACAGCCTTCTCAGCTGCCGCCTGCTCTTCCTTTTCAATCTCTTCAGGATCTCTGTAGAAGTAGAGATCAGGCATGACCTCCCATGGGTGTTCACGGGAGATGGTGCCACGCACGCGCAGAACTTCCCGGGCAAGCATCCACCACATCAGACCCACTGAGTGCGCTCCCTTTTTAGGATCTTACATCAGGATACATCAAGTTAGTCTGAAAACAGGCCAAGTAATGCCTGAGAGGTCCAGGAGTAAGAAATAATGGAGAAAAGCAGAAGAAAACACAGGCCATTTTAAAAATGTTTTTTCATCTCTCCTTAAAGCTTTCATGTATTAAAATCATACGTTTGTAGCAAGTATTACTATCAAACTCCACTCATTGGGCCAGAGACCCTTGTGATGTTAGCGAAAAACTTGCCCCTCATGTAGCACACTACCTACACTTCCTTAGGTGTTTATTTATGGCAGGAGCCCTGATAGCTCAGTACTAAACAGCTGACAGCAATACCAGTCCGGGCTGGGCTGCCGGCTTGTGAGCTGAGTAGTTGTTGATAATCGACACAACTTCTGTTAACAGTGTGATCATGTGCACTGCTTAGTGCTTTAAAAATAGTTTGTAGTTTATATCCTCATTTCTTCCCTGAAGTGTGCATCACCGATATGTGTGGCCAAGAAACTCCATTATTTACATTCAGGCAGAAGTTACAATAACCTTAATTAAAAATACGTTTTCTTTCTTCCAGGATGTGAAAAAATAATTCCCCTGGCATATAGCCCAACTATCTGGTCCCTACATTAAAAACTAGGCAGTTGGCTGTTAAGAGAAGACAACAAGAGACAGGCAATTCGGTTCCCTGACGTACAAGGAGCCATTAGCGAAAGACACTTCCTTATGTCACTTTGGAGGATGTTCTGTTACACCCTGGAAAGTGGGAGGAACAATCAAGTTGAGAGTACATTTCACAAACATAATAGTTTTCATTTGATGGAGGGCAAAAATAGCATTGGCTTCTACTATGACTGGTTTTTAAAAAATCACACAGAAAATGCCTTAAAAGCTTAAAAATCTCCCATAGCTGCCTGAGTACAATCCCCAAAAGCCTACATCCGAAGATCAGTGAGGTGACACTGATGTTGAGGGGAGCAATTGCAAAGCACATACATCCTCCCTTGGCTGAGTGGTTCTTTTATTTCTCACACACCACGCATAGCCAGTTACCACAAAACCCAGAGAGTACGGAGTCTATTCATTAAGTCGGTCCCAGCCAACCTGAAGGGCCCCAGGGCTGCTGGGATCTCAATGGTGCGGAGATTCACAGGATCTCAGATCTGTTGTATTTTTATACCACAAAATACAACACTTTTGGAGACGTTTAGTATTTTTCCACTTATCTACAAGGTATTTCTACTTCAGTGTCTCCTCTCTCGTGTCAAACTCGTGGACTCGAGGTGTCCTAGGGCTGGAAGAAACCCTAGAGGATTCTACCCCATTCACGAGGTGAAGGATGGGGAGACAGTAGGTAGCAAAGTCAGGGATACTTACAAAGGCAGGGGAGTGCTTGGCTAGAGGGAGCATTCATTCCAACTGATAACCTGTGGTTTGTGTCGAACTAGTTGCCCTCACGACCACCTGCTCTTCCTCAAAAGTTAGGGTCTCTCACTAATTCAGCCCCCTGCCTCTCACCTGGGAGGAGTGAACAGCTCAGCAGAAGATCCTTCAGCTGAGCCCACAGATCCAGTTGGCCATCGTCTAATAGAGACAATGCATTTTCTTTCTTATTTATAACTAATTCTGTATTTTGATGGAGTTTCTTTTTTTTTTTTGGATCTCCTGTGAATCTTTTGTTTTTTTATACATCTTTATTGGAGTATAATTGCTTTACAATGGTGTGTTAGATTCTGCTTTATAACAAAGTGACTCAGCTGTACATATACATATATCCCCATATCTCTGGAGTTTCTCTTTCAGTAAAGTTCCTATATGTGGTCCAAGCACAGCAGGAACTCTTCTTCAAAACTCACCCTATTACTTTTGCCTTCCCAGCACTCATCTCTTCCGGGTAATGGAAACTTCTCTGCATTTTGAAAAACCGCATCTCCTCCATTTTCCATCTGTATGATTTGGAGAGCCCTACCCTTGGCTCAACTTTCCTTCCCAAACACCTCCAATTCACTTAATAAAAATCTACCCTTCTTCTGATCTCATAGCAATTTTGGAACTATTCTAGATTATCTCTCTTCTTCAAATCCAATCAATCTGTTGCTTATCCAACAGTTGCTTCCTCTGCAAAGGCTCCTCCCTCGTGCCTCTTGCTCTCTTCAGCACTTGACTTGACTCTGGGATTGCTAAGCAATGCCCTGGTGGTTCCCCTTACCATCACTTTTCTTCAGCTCAGTGCATGTTGCACACTACTGTCAGACTAAGCAACCTTTAAAAATCATTGTCATCACATCTAGAAACAATAAATGCTGGAGAGGGTGTGGAGAAAAGGGAACACTCTTGCACTGTTGGTGGGAATGCAAATTATTGTCATCTTGCTCACCCCTTGCTTCAGAAGCTACAGTGACTCTCTGTCATCTGTCACATCAAACATAAACTCCTCTCCTTTGTTTTGCCTTTAAGCACCTCAAAAAAATCTGTCCAAGTTTATTTTCTATGGCTCCTTGCGACAATGAACTTTTCCCTGTTCTTGAACTCACTGTGCTCTGTGACAACCACTGTGTATATGCAATGCCCTCTCTTGTTGAAATGATCTCCTTCCCCTGTCTCCCAGCACTTTTGTCTTCGGGTCATACCACAAGACCCAGCTCACAGGTCACCTCCAAAACAGTAGTCATTGGGCTCACACAGAATGCTAACACTATAGCATTCTTTACGCGGAATTGAAAGCATCCATCTTCTCCCACTAGATTGTTAGACCCTTAAGGACTACATATCCATAACTTCCATACCTGTCCCATAAAAAGGGCTTAATAATAGTTAACAACAATGATGATGACCATTATTAACTAATATTTATATAGAACTCACTATTCACCAGGCATTTTCTAAGGGAAAAAATATATATACACACACAAACATATATAATCATGCTCACCTCACACATAAGGAAACTGAAGCTCAAGGTGCTTGAGTAACTTCCACATTTTATCATTAATAAATAGCAGAGCAGAGATTTAAGCCAGAGGTTTTTGAGACTATACTGATGGATGTATTAATGAGCAATGAAGAAACAAATTCTAATCCCTAATACCTACCCTTCTATGCCTCAGTTTCTGCTCTGACTAGATTGTCTACCACTTATTATTTCCAAGCCCCGGGCTGCGGTTCTGAATTCTGATACCTCCTCTCCCTGCCTATGGAGTAACTCTCCTGCTTAGAACTGGGTAACTCTCAACACTTGCATCTGTGCTAACACCTCAGACTCTGTACTCACCTTCTTGGTCTGGGTCTTTCTGAAAGGGCATGCCCTTCCCTGCGGTGACACATCTCATCATTGCCTCCGCCTTTGTCTTTTCTTTTTTTTCCTTTCAGCTACCACTTATTGTATATTGTGCTATGCCTTTAATATGATTTATCGAGTAACACTTCATTTGTGAAACCACCTTTATTATTTGTGTGTGTACATATATGATAATATCATATATATAATATATAAACAATATATATAATAGATAAAAAACAAATATATTTGATTACTTAGAGTTGTATGTTAGATATCATCACTTGGTGCCTGTAGCCTCCTATTTTTAATTATTATGGCTTTATAATAATATTCACTGTCTGGCTCAGCAAGTATTTTCTCCATGTTCCCTCTTCAAACTTTGATTATCCATCCCCATATTTTTGTTCATTGAGAAAGATGTTGGAACCGTATTGCTGAAAGTTTTTTTTGAGTAGGTTTTGGGTTCCTGTGCAAGATGGCAGTGTAAGAAGATCTTGAACTCACCTCCTCCCACAAACAATCCAAATCTACAGCTACATATGGAACAACGTTTTCTGGAAAATGAAAACAAAAACAAAAAACCTAAAAACTGGCTGAGTGACTCCTATGTATCACCTCAGGTGAATGATAGAAGGTCCACATCAAACAGATAGGAGAGTCTAGAACACTGTCTCACCAGAAGCCTCACCCCTGGTGCAGAGACGCCAAGTTGGGAGAGTCCTCAAAACCCAGAGCCTCCCTCTGAGTATTCAAGGGTTTGAACCCCACATCAGTCACCCCAACTTTTAAGACCTGTACCCCCAAAACATCTAGCTTTGAAAGCCAACTGTGCTCACATCTACCACACCCACAAGGCTGTAGCGATCTGAGAAATGGCTATTGAAAGGCTTACATGCTCAGACACACCTGTCCTAGGGCCCAGAATGGAAGGAAGCAACCAATGGAAGGGTGCCCAGACTTTTGTAAGACAGGTTCATTTTCTTGTCTTGGAGCCTCAGCCCAAGGGGCAGGCATCTCATTTGATGCATACCTGGAGGCCTGCTGGGGTGCTCTATGGGGACGGAGACTGGAGGGCACCATCTTTGTACTCTACCGCACTCCAGCCAGTGGGCATCATCTTTCTTTTTTTTTTTCTTTTGCTTTCTTTTTTCATTTTCTTTTTTCTTTCCCAGTGGGCACCATCTCTACACTCTTCCTCTGTCTCTGCCCCCTCCAGCTGGTGGGCACCATCTTTGTGCTTTCCCCCAGCCACACTCCAGGGTGCCAGCATCTCCTAGAGGGAAGCTTCTACACACATCTGGTGCCCCAGTTTTTACATCTGGTGCCCCAATTTTTGCTGCTGCCAGGGGGTGGCAGTTGAATTTTGACAACGGTAAAAAGTTTATTCAGTGAAAAGGATAGTCTTTGCAACCAGTGGTGCTGGAAACGTTGGTATCCATACACAGAAAAGAAAAAGAACTTTGATCCACATCTCACACTATATAAAAATTAACTTAGAGCTTCCCTGGTGGCGCAGTGGTTGAGAGTCCGCCTGCCGATGCAGGGGACGCGGGTGCGTGCCCCAGTC